>NW_024884711.1:21877078-21937678 GCF_019232065.1 Centrocercus urophasianus
TTTTTTTTTTTTTTTTTTTTTTTTTTTTTTTTTTTCCCGGCATGCACATCATAAAGGTGATTTGCACAACTTGTTTGGTCTTAAATTGCTGTCAGGACCAAAGGTGGATTGAAAACAAAGTGAACCAGGCTTTTTGTTAAATGGACACAGTTGCAGTGTGTTGTTAACTTTTACACGTCCTTTGAGATACAAATTTGCAGCAGTCTACTAATGGGTCTGTAATAACAAAGGGAGATTGCTCTTAGTATGATAAACATATTGTTAGGACACTGCTTCTGTGTGTATGCATACACATAGCTAATTAATGCTCAGTATAGCCACATGTCAACATTTAACCCTTCATTATCTCTTTAGTTAGATTTTAAAAGCATCAAGAGAAATAAAAATAGTTCTAGGACTTGGTAATTAGTACCTTGTTGAAGCACTGAAATCTAGAAGGAAATAAGATCCAAACATAAATTGAATAACTGTACCCTATCTGCTAATAGCCACGTCGTAAAGGAAATTTTGTTTTAGCTATTACCTTGTGTTTAAAAACTAATTTTTTTTAGTGAGTTCAAGTGACTGTTCTATAGAAGGGCTTGTTTTGATCTCCATGTGGAACACTATTGTGAAATTTAATCATGTAAGATCCTTCTATAATTAATATGAAAAAAATCTGGTAAGAATAAATAGCTTTTTGTACATTTTGTCATCACACCAAAATAGGAGATTATTTTAATATCATTAGAATTAATTAATGTGTATTTAGTAAATTTAAGTTATAGTCCAAGTCTTTGATGCAATTAAAATTGCATTGAAACTGCAGTGCAAAGAGTGATATTTGGTGGAGGACAATCTCAGTAAATAGATTAAAAATAAATGTTTTTTTTTTTTTCCTTTTCTGTCAATTGCTTTAGTAAAATATGAAAGAATGGTTTTCCACAGAAATGTTGCTGCTCTTCCCTGAAACCAGCTATTCAGTGGCATCAAAAACAGATACAAAGCAGACTAGATAGTCATCTTGAATTGTAATGATGTCAGGAAATGAGAAGGTATCAGAATTAAATATTTCATACCTTCATTCTTTAGAAGTATTGAAAAGAATAAAGAAAAGGGGAATTTCAATAAAATGCTCATTGTGAAAGCTGAGGCAGAACGAGGATGGCTGCCCTTTTCATTTATCCATGGTGGCCCTTCAAATAATTGGAATAGTGATGTTTGTAAATTTTCACGTTACTGTCACTGGTGTTTGCCTTTTCACCTGCTCCAAATAATAATAATAGAAGGTAGTGACTCTCACTTTCATATGTAAAGTATTTTACTCATTTTATTTAAACAAACAGGCAAATGTCTCCATGATCACAATGCCATGATGGGACAGCTCATGTGACTGGAAAGCTGCCATGGATGGCTATATGCTTTTTAGGAAAGACAGGATGGTAAGGCAAGGTGCTGTAGTTGCTTTTTATGTGGGAGAACAACTGGAATGTATAGAGCTCTACCAAGGGATGTATGACAAATAAGTGGAGAGTTTATGGGTGGGAAGTAAGGGGCAGGCTACTGTGAGTGTTTGCTGCAGGCTGCCTGATCGGGAGGAGGAAGTTGATGAGGCCTTCTACAGACAGCTGAAAGTAGCTTCATGATCACAGGCACTGGTTCTCATGGGAGACTTCAACTGCTCTGACTTTTGCTGGAAAAACAGTGCTGCCAGGCGCATGCAGTCCAGGAGGTGCCTGCTGTGTGTGGAAGATAACATGCTGATGCAGGTGGTGGAAGAATCAGTGAGGACAGGTGTGTTACTGGATATGTTGGTACAATCTATTACATTTGTTGGTGCAAACAATGAAGAACTGTTTGTGAATATAAAGGCTGGGAGCAGCCTTGAATGCTATGAAACTATGAGGTAGTGGAGTTCAGGATTTTACACGGAAGGAACAAAACAATAAGTAGGATTGAAATCCTTATGTTCAGGAGTCAACTATGACTTCATTCTGATACTCAGGTTTCTATTTGAAAGTCAAATAATGGGATTCATGTTCATTCATCTTCCTAAATTTCAAGTGTATGCATGTTTACTTCTTCAGTGTGTTGCAGATTCTTTTATAAATGGTGGGAAAAGCTGGCCTGTAACTGAATATGTGTATCTTTTGTACGCTTTTAGTGGCACTGCTATTTATAAGATCCCGTACCTGGGTTTAGGCAATCCCAAGCACAGATACAGGTTGGGCGGAGAATGTCTTGAGAGCAGCCTTGAGGAGAAGAATTTGGGAGTGTTTGTTTGATGAAAGACTCAACACAAGTCAGCAGTGTAAGCCTGCAGCCCAGAAGGCCAACTGTATTCTGGGTTACATCAAGAGAAGTGTGACTAGCAGATCGAGGGAGGTGATTCTGCCCCTCTACTCTGCCCTTGTGAGTCCCAGCTTGGAGTATTGCATCCGGTTCTGGGGCTCCCAACACAAGAAAGACATAGAAGTGTTGGAGGAGATCCAGAAGAGGGCCATGAAGATGATCAGAGGGCTGGAGCATCTCCCATACAAGGACAGGCTGGGAGAGTTGGGGCTCTTTAGCCCCAAGGAGCTTCTTCTTTTTAGGAGAAGAAAAGCTTGTGGGAGGATCTTATAGTGGCCTTCCAGTACCAGCAAGGGGCCTACAGGAAAGCTGGGGAAAGACTTTTTAAGAGGGCATGCAGTGATAGGTCAAGGGGAAATGGTTTTAAACTGGAAGAGAACTGGAAGAGATTTAGACCAGATGTTAGGAAGAAATTCTTTATTGTGAGGGTGGTGAGACACTGGAACATGTTGTGAATGCCCCTTACCTGGAGGCATTCAAGGTCAGGCTAGATGGGGCTTTGAGCAACCTGGTCTAGTGGGAATTGTCCCTGCCTATAGCAGAGCAGTTGGAATTAGATGATTTTAAAGATCCCTTTCAAACCAAACCATTCTATGAATCTATAATTGTTGGAAGATTGGAACTGTTTTTTTTATTCTTGAAAATTTAAAGAAACTAAGTTATGAGTGTTGACAAGAACTTTTATCTGCTATGAGGTGCATTAAATCACTAGAGTTACACTTAAAATATAAGGTTTAGGATTATGAGTCACAGGATTAAGCATATTTCTCCTTTTGAGAGGGATAATGTTCTTCAAATGCAGCCCTCACGTGAGGCTTGATAAACCTTACTGGCCTCGTAGTATTTCAACTTTGAGGAGGGGATGAGAGTCTGAACTTTTGCTTGTTGATATTTATTTCACTTTCATCAAATAGAAAAAGCCATAAAGATTTACAGTTACTGAATGTGAATAGTACCTCATTCTTAAAATGTAAATTCACTTATTTTGAAATGCCAAGAATAAGAAATCTATCTTCTGGCAGAAACGATTCGATATTGTAAGGACATGTCAGCATTTTATTATAATTCCTTTCCTCAGAGTGTAAAAATTTGTTTCAAGCTGAAAGCTGAATTTGAAGTATCAGCCTCATGACAAACTCGTGTTATCAGATTCATCTGAAACGGCTGTACAGAGCAGAGATCTGTTTTACTTCTGACCATTCTGTACATATTACTGAAATGAACTTATTTGTATACAACCAGCTTTTTAGTGAGATTCATCGGACACTCTTTTGATGTTTACTTTAAAGGGTTGTCAATTATGAGACAAAAAGTAAATATAAACTTTAAACTATGGATGTTTTAGTTGTGCTTTTTTTTTTTTTTTTTTTTTTTTCTTTTTTTTTTTTTTCCAGTTACTAATACTCACACAGCCTGAACTAAAGTTCTCTATATTAAACATTTAGAGTCTTAATGGTTAGAAAGTAGATTTCCACTTCTTTCTGTTACTGAGAGAGTTTTACTGCTTACAGGTGTATCCATCTCATAACACAAATAAAGTCAAATAAAGGAAAAGGATATGTCACTCTCTCTTAAAAGTGGGTAATTGCTCCAGGTCTCCCCTACTTGTGAGCTGATGGCATACTGATACACAGGCAGCATTATTTCCTGATAGTACCAGAAGGCTGCTTATTCTTTGTGAAGAAAAAAAGTAAAGCTGCTTTGCCATTTTGAGACTTCAAATAAAACAGTATTATAAAATAATAAAGAATAATTCAGATTAGAAAGGTGTGACAACAGTCAAAAAGAAACCCTCAATTCTTTGCCAAATTATCACATAAATAGTATACATAGAGGTATCATTCTCTTGTTGGCCTTTCAGCAAAAATTATCTGATCTGATGGCACCGCTTTTGACACCAGTAACTTTTTCTTATGACACAGTGTTATGGGGGTGGGTGGAGGAAATTGTCAATTTGGTGGAAAAAAATCAAAGCTTTTAAGTGACTTTAATCTCAAAGAAACAAGAAGACTACATGAGGGTGCAAAGGACGTATGTTCTCTGACTTGTATGCATCTCTTTTTATTTTTATTTTTATTTTTTTTAAGTTCAAATTGGTAGAATCCTGTAGCTTAAAACTTGAGGCAGCAAGGCTGAGGATGTTTCTAAACTCCAGTAAAGGAATGGAATGGGCTAGATATTGCCAGTAACATGGAAAAAATGGAGTAGAAGAGAATCTCTAACAGTGACAGTTAGCATTTTGTTTGCTGGACTTATCTCCTAGCCAAGTTGGAGTTGTCATTGTATTAATGCAGAATAGTTCAGCCTGTGGAATTCATTATATTTAACATATTGGGTTCAGTTTATATTGATTGGTTACCTGAGCCAGTTAATCTGTCTCCAAGTTGGATGTTTTTTCTATTTTAATAAGCCTCTATAAGGATGTACTCTTACTCATTTGTTGTAGCAATAGCTAACAGGTAGCATACTTTTTAACTTTTCGTTAGCTTAACCTCAGACTGAAAATCATATTCTCTTTCAACATATCTAGAAATGTATGGGCAAGACTAAGCCATGATTCAGAGGAATGTCCTTTTAAATTAGAGCTATGAGATGGATATAAGTAATGTGATCAGATGGCATAAATAGAAAAAAGAAAGGGAGGAAAAATTTTTTAAAAACAGATGCCTGGCAGCAATTTCTCACATTCACAAAAAAATGTGTGGAATGACCTTCCAGACATGATTAAGCTCTGCAGACTAGAATATTGAGCCATTCAGGGAAATTAGAAAGCATCCAGTGGTATGTATGGCAAAGTCAACTTGGAAAAGAGGGAGCCATTAAAATATGCTGATGTTCCTACATACTTGGGGATATCAATATTGAATTTATTATTGACTGTTCATCATCACAATGCTCTGTTCATTGGTACCGACTGACTCTTCTTAGTCATCTGTTGGAGGGACTTATAAAGTAATATGACTGATTTTTGCCTTTTGACCTTTTATCTCCTTATTTGCAGGTTTCTTCTGAATTCACTGTACAAAGGTTGCCCCTACAAAAGTTGTAGTAGTGGAATCATGTCATTTGTAAAGTTCACAATTAATTGCGGAGAATGAATGTTTTCTGTGGCAGAAAGGTAAGTTTAGCTTCTATTACTTACAACCTTTCAGACCTGGAGGAATTCCGTATAGAATATTTGTCTCTATTTTGGATGTTTATTGCAGAAAATTTGAAACTTTTTAATCAGTGGCAGTTATTTTTGCTTAACAGATACATGATTTACAGAATTCCAGTGCTTGCATTAGGTAGTTTTACAGGTAGACTAAGAAAGCAGACAGAATTCTTATGGGGTGTACAGTAAACTGCAGTTTGTCTAAATTAAATGTAGAAAGTTTCAGGTTTATACTTTTGTTCCAGTTATAAATATGTCTGAGTAAAAAAGACCATTCCTAGACAGCAATAGGTAACTGGCTATTGTGCACTTAGGTTGTCTCAAGTCAAAAATCGATTAAGAAGCTGCCACAGTTCATCACAGATTTCTAGGGAAACTTAGCTTTGACTAAAAATGTAGTCATGGCAGCAAGAAAATGTTCCTTCCTTCAGCAACTTCTGCATCTGTGTGGTTTGGTCATCAATCCGATAGTGACCAATGCTGGAAAGATTCATTTTTAACCAGGAGATGAAAGATTCTGCTATCTAAAATATCATAAAGTGATTAAAAATCACATTCTTTAGGGACTGTATGGGAACTGAACCTCTGATTGATCACCTGAGGTGAGCACTGAGTCAGCCCTGGGAGCACAGGTGAAGGCAATTCACCTGTGCTGCCGGAAGGGGTGGGGCCTGGCTGCACCTCTCCTAGACCCATTTAAGAGCTGACTACAGTGGGGAGGGATCTCCAGAAGAGATCTCTCCTCTGGAGTTTTGCAGCAAGCCCAGGGTGTGGGTAAGTGTCCTATCTATTCTCTTTTTGTTCCTATAACCTGCTGAGCCAAACTTTCTTGTTTATTTTGTAATTATAACATCTTTGTATTCATCGACGTTACAAGGGACAAAGCCAGGAGTATTTGTGAAGTTGGTATCTTAACAGAGTCAGCAATCTGAATGACTTTTTTTTTTTTTTTTTTTTTTCTTCTGATTTTCAGTGAGTGAAAACCTATTCAAATCACTTTTCTTTAATTGACTTTTTTCTGCTATGTATGACACATCCAGGCTCATAATAAGCTGGACATTTTATTTTCATAATCAGAAGGCTGTAAAGAGCTAAAACTATTCAATTCTGGAGGGGTTTCAAGCAAAATATGCCATGTATGTGAAAGTGTAACATTAACAGTTGGTTATCCTAAGAGGCAGATGTGTTGTCATTCAAAATTTAGAAGATTATAACCTGTAAAATATTCCAAATACTAAAATATTTGTTTACTGTCCTATATAAATCAGACATCCTGTGTGCTGTCATGATTATTCTAAAACCTCAGTGTTTTCCATTTATTATTATTTTTTTAATTTTGTAAAACTAAGTTAATTATATAACGACATCTTGATGATGGCATGCGAATAATGGATGATGAAATGAAACTAGAATTTTCAGATATTATCATGAGAAAATGGAGGAAGTGGTAGTCTTTTTGATTGCTGTATTGTATAAGAATAATTGGTTCATTATCATAATTATATTCTAGTACACGATAGCAAGGTCAAACCAAATAGTAGGAACGGAGGTGTAATGTCAGTTTACAGATTGCGGCAGGTATTAATTGAGGAAATGAGAGTTTGTTACTACTGAAAAGAGACAGGTGAACAGCAAACCCAAAGGACCTTCCCCATGCTTCATATTCTTCACCGTATGTGGTAGCACTTCCTAATTTGGCCATGGACTTGAAAAGGACGAAAGATTGCATCTACATCTGATTTTCCATTTCACTTCAACGTAATAGAGAAGTGGAATATATATATTTTATTTTAAATATTTTCCCTTTTTAAACAAACATGCTCTATGCTCCAATTTACTTCAATGATAACATTTTTAAATACTGAAGTCTGCTTTGTGTTTTAACGTAAGTTCTAATGAACTTCCCTTGGTCGTTAACGTACGTCATTAATTATATCACAAAAGGATTTTTGGATATTTTTTCCCTCTATCCCAGAAGTCTGTGATGGTATGAGCAATTATTTGTTTTGACCTATTGAGTACTGTCAAACATCAATATTTTAAAAGGTTTAACTTCCTGCCAGGAAGAGTATACAATGAGCTTAATATTGCTTCTAAACCAATAGTTGAGAAACTGGACAGGATTAGGGGGCATTTTTATTATTTCTTACTATCACCTGAAATTACTAATAGAGAAGACAAGGTGATAAATGTGTTGAACAAACTATGTTGAATAAGCAGTGTTGTTTTATACAATTCCCAGTATCATAACATCACATGAAACCCAAATTAACCACAGAATAAACATGAGAATGTTTTGTTCGATTTCTGTGCAGAGTTATTGCAGTGGTACATAGAAAATTTTTCTTCCGCGTTCTCCAGCTAATAATTTTGCCTTGTCTAATCAGCATTTATATGTGTCAAGGAAAGTTCTTGGCTATATGAATTAAGTGACAATGAGCTTACAAAGTTGAGCATTCAGAAAATGTGTCAAATTACAAAAAACAATAATTTTGTTCTTGAGTCTAATTAGCTGGTCTGTTTTAGCTAAAGCTTCATGGAAATATCAGCTTGATGGACATATGGAGTCTGAAAACATTGTCTGAACATTAGGCAAAAATGAAAGAGCATTTAAAAACCTCAGAATTGAAAGATCTGTTGGTTAACAAGATAAAGTTCTGTGTTATTCACTGATGTCTCTGCCCTCAGTTGGTATCTCAGTGTGAAGAGAGCCCAGTGAGAGGAGACTGGTAAGCACCTGGGTGTGCTATGTCTTACACCACCTCCAGATTGACTGAGGCTTGCCTCTGAAAAGCTGAAATGATGTTCACTGAAGGTGACTTTCTTTTACTAAAAGAAATTACACATGCACAGTGATTGGAGCATGTGCCGATTTCCAATTATATGGAAGATTTCATTTTTTCATTGTGTTGCGAAGAACAATGTCTTGAACAGAATACCACAGCTGTGAAACCGAACGTGGTTATGTTAAATATTTGGTTTCTGACACTTTTTGTTTTTATCCTCTGACTGGTTAGTGGTATGTAAATCAAAAAACATGTTTTTTAAGACTACCCATAGCAAAACTTAAAAATGAGGGAAGTGGAAGTTTAGTAAAAATTAGGTGCTTAGTTAAAATTATGTTGCTTAAACAGATTTACATTGTAAATTGTCAAAAAGAAAGCATTTGGGTTCCAGATGGTAATTAACCCCTGCCACCTCCTCCCTAGCCAGCCATCTTCTGTGAGGGGAGGTGTTCTAGACAAGGAGCTTTGTCTGCCTTTTGTCCTCTTTAATTGCTTCTGTAATTGAATGACCTGTTATATATGTATGTATGTGTATAATAAACATATATATGTGTAATGATTATATATACGTATATCCGTTTCAATGGTTGTGACTCCATTTTTCCCTTCAGGAAGATGGCATTACTGAATTATACTTATGCAGTTAACATAGCTAGCATGGATTTTACTTTGTAGGAATTCTGGCAAAGGAGAAGAAATGGCATTTTGGGAGTTTTATTGATAAATTGCTGTATTTTGATTATTCCCAATTACTCTTTTTCCCTGTGAGCATGTGGCAGGTGATGTTACTTGCGCCCAGACTTCTGGCAAGTTACTGCATCAATGCTTGCTACAGATTTCTATTTGTTACCCACTCAGTAGCTAACACTGCTCTCCAGGTTCTCAGTGAAGCGTATCCATTAACCAGTGTAATCTGTTACTGTCCTTCTCCCATCAGTCCTGTGCCTTCACCCTTCTGGCTTTTACTCTCCCTTTCCCCCTTCTGGACCTATGAGCCAGTGCTGTGGGAACTGGGAACCCCCCAGCATCCTGCACATCATATTATTTTTTTGCTAGCTGGCAGGAAGAATTATGTAGTGATACAGCAGTACCTCAGTGTGATGCATTTAATGGATGGCTAGGCTGTCAAATATTTGAAAGCAATGTAAGAAGAATGTTTCTTGCCAGTTTGAATAAATACCAGGAAACTGGGGTTGGCAGTAAGTGTTGGGATTCCCAGCTTCCTGGGGAGGCAGCTGCTTTCAGGAGCCTTGCAACTCAAAATTTAATTGTAGCATGTCCATGCTTGTAAAAATGTCAATATTTGCCTGCTGTGCTGATGATAAATTTTATTTCTTCTTGTAAAATATCCCCTAATTAACCACTGGCATGTGTCTGTCCTTGGGAATGAAATGTTTAATTTTTCAGAAAGGAAAGAAATATTTCTCCACCAAATGGGAGGAACTGGCAGCTGTGCCCAATCTCTTCGTTATTGCTAATTTGGTTATTGACAAGAACGGGAAGTTAGATTAAGATTTATCAAAGCTGTATAATTTTATTTTCTTCATATTGGTGTGATTTGTGTGTTATGGTGCTTAACTGAGTCTTCACAATGTGTGTACTTGCTCTGGATCTGTGAGGATAAACAGCTTGAGTGAGTTGCATTTCTTTGTCCTCAGAATCCTTCTCAAGCACTGCAAATAGGCACCCCAGGGAAACTTGTATGTTAGTAGAAGCTCAGAGTTTTTCCTAGACAATTACTGTGGTGACATAATGAAGTCACAAGGAGAACTCAAAATTTGATTAAAAGCATAAGACATTACAACATGGGTACTAATCATATACTACTCTTAAACTATGGAAGAAGTTTTCCCATATACATGGCCTACTTTGTGTAGGCGAGGAACTTTTAGAATAAATCCTGTAAAACATTGGTTAATATCTAAAATTTGGCACCAAAACCTGTACAGACCATTAGTCCATGCTGCAGAATGCTTTTATGCTTCTAGAATAGTGATTTTTTTTTTTTTATTTTTTTTTTTTTTTTTTCTTCCCCCTTTTAAGTAGTTGCCTTAGCTTTGCTCCACAGTGAAAAACAGGGATGGTTTCAAAAGATCTCAACAGAAATGTTTTTCACTGAAAGGAGAAAAGTCTTAATGACTTAATGAGTGTGGCAGAAAGCCGGGAATAGGATTGTTCCAGTCAGATGCCAGAAAGGATTATAATGAGGTTCTCCTGGATAACTTATTTACATAAATAGGAAATTGTTATTACTATTACAACATCAGGTCTTTGACAAAAAGGGTAATCAAAATGATTCTCCTTTTCTTTCTTTGTCGGTATATTTAAGATCTCAGGTTTCTGATACATCACAGCCTACCCCAGAGGGATGGGAGCTTTTGCACAGCTGGCACTAATGGTGCAGCAGCCAGTGATTTGAAATTGCCTTTTCAGTAATGATGGCCAATGGTGAATTCATTGGTGCTCCTCATTACTTTTTTTCTTGCTCTCTATTGTATGCGTACTACTCAGAATACGTGGTTTCATGTTAATGTAATAAGCAACTTAACTATCTTTCCTATTTTATCCTGGATGTATTCTTAAGTATCCAGGCTGCTGAAAAGCAAAGCACCTTGAAACTTGGAAGTTGTTTCTAAGAATGTGTGATAATTCACAGATTTCTAAATTAATTTTTAATTTAAGTTTTCCTTCTTATTTTCCCCCACAGAAATATGTCTGGATTAGTTAGCAGTGTAGGATAGTAAAATAAATTCATGACTTATTTCCTAAATAAAAAGCTTTGATCAGAATGATTTCTTACTCATCACCGCTTCTATGTTTTGAATGATATTTTCCACAGCAAAATGACTCCTCAGAAATAGAGTAGAATGAGTAAGGCTTAAAGGCAAGTTGTGCCATTGGTGAATGATGACGCTTCTCTCTGGCAGTTCAGTCGGCTTTAATAATACAAGGCTCATGTGATTTATTATCTTACAAAGTTGAAATAGTATCTACTAATACAAATGTTTCCATAAAAAAGAAAGGGAACTTATTAAATGGAAAAGACAATGTTTTATTATTTTTTTTTTCTCCTCAGTTTTATTTCTTGCGCCCTGCAGCTCTAATAGTGCTGCTATAAGAGCAAATACCAATGTACTTAGTGAGGTAATTAAAGAAAGTGGAGAGAAGTTATGTAATGGATACTTACTAAAAGTGAAAGGTATTCAAGCCGTTACCAAATGATATATTAAATTATGGAATTGTCTCCCAAGGATGAAAAGACATTGCACAACACTTCTTAACTGGTTCTTTTCTAAATTTGAGCAGGGGGAATATGGCCCCTCCCTTAGTTCTACAGATTCTTGGTTCTTTCTGATTATTTTACTGGAGTAGGAACATTTATTCTTTTATTATTAACTCGAACTCCCCATATATTCAAAAAAACATCATATTGTAATCCTGTCTTGCAGCTGCATTATTAATAAGATCTATGCAGTTTTCAGAAAAGTTGCTTTGTTTTCAGATTGTGTTCATCTCTCTACAGTTTTTTTGCAGAGCATACCTGAATGTGGCTGAGGAACAGCAGCCAAGAGCACAATGCATGGTATTGTGTAGGGAGAGAACCAGAAGCAGCATGTTTAACATGCTCAGAAATCTGAGGTGAGGTAATTAAAGATTTTGTTTTCCCAAACTGCAAGCTTTGAAACTGGACTTTATTTTTCTTTTTTTAAAACTAATGTGCAGTGTCCTGGGACAGATTCCTATACGCTACTCTTCTCAAAATTTTCCACTGATATAATATTTGGGCTACTAGAATTGTTTTGTTTAGTAATTTAGTAAGTGCAAAATTCAACTGTGGTAGCATTATAACCATAGCAATAACATTTTAAATGCTGATACAGAATTCAGTATTTAATCTGGCTTTAATATTGAGAGAAATTTGTCTGGGAGGAAAATTTCATTCATGTTTCAAGCAAATAGAAAAAATATGAGAACTTACTTTAGTAGACTGTGATACTGGAAGGGTGCGTTCTGATGGTATATGACACTTTTTACAGATCTTACAACATCATTTTAGGTGGGATTCAGCAGTTGCAACCCAATATTAGTGTCTTTCACAGTCCTTCTCCTTTCAATCCTATTTTTTAACATTTTATTTTCTGATTCCTTACATGCAATTTCAGTCTAACAATTTATTTCCTTCCTCCACAACTCCCCCTGTTGTGGAGGCAGCCCCAGGAGCACAGGGAATGGCTGCTCCAGGTGCTCTTGACAGTGAGGGCAGCAACTGCCAGGAATAGGAATGTGTGTGCTTGGCTGTTGTAGCAAAGCTTCTCCTGCTGGCAGGATAGCACCTGCCTAATTAATCTGACACATGAGGTGGAGAATAATTGGTGTAAAGAAATCTTTGATCAGAGCTCTCCATTTACTCTCTCTCTTGGGAATTGCATAATTTGTGATTTTTTTTAAACCTTTATTATATTTCTAAGTGTTTTGTTCTTGTTTTGTGTAGGTCAAGAGGTATCTCTCTGATGCTAGACAATTTCTACTTGCCAAACTTCATGCTTGTCTAAGAGTATAATGATAATGCTAGTCTTTTGGAATGAATTTGTCAGTTCTTTATCTTATTTTTTCTGGAACTAACATCTTGTTAATTCACCACTCTGAAGAAGAATATCAAGGGAAATAACCCTGAAATCATCACTTTAAGTGGCATGCCAAGGAATGTGTTTGACTGTAAAATAGCTAGATTGAATTTGTAAACTCAAAGAGAATAACAATAATGTAAAATGTGGTTTCAATTCTTAAAAAATAGCAAGCTTAGTCTATGTTTGAAGCCAAATTTTTAATTGAAGTGCCTTCTATGCACATTTTAGAAACATTCTCTAAGCCATCTTTTTCTTTTTATGAAAATCCCAGTCATTTTTTTCTTGTCATTCCAGAGAAAAAAGTAGGAACTTTTGAATAAAAATAAGTGCTTAATTTTCTATTTTGTTTGAACTGTGGGGTTCATAGCAGGTAGAAACAAATTATTGTAAAGCTTTATTTGTTTTTATTAGATGCATTTCTTGCTCCATTATATTTCATGTGTATTTCTTCTCCACCTCATGAAATTTTGTTGGTTTTGTTAGGATTTTGCTGTCTATACTCATTAATGAACAAAGAAACAAAGTCCTCATTATTTTTAAAAAAAGATTCTTCTTCTTGTCAATAAATTACTTATAGCATCTCCTAGATGTTTTTCTATTTCTTGTGCAGAAATTTTAATTTGAAAATATTCCTTGCTTACCTAATCTTTTTTTTTTTTTTTTTTACTGAGCTGATTCCTCCTTTAAAGAGTAATTACAAGATAAGATGTTAAATCAGTCTTAAGTGATAGAATTTGTTGTGCCCATCTGGCAATTTTGATAGGTTTACTTGTTTTACTCTAAGTTTATCTTCTGGAGTTGGCTCACTGGTTCTTTATGGTTAAAACTGAACTTGCTTTGAAAATTTGTTGCTAAAAGATCATTGTATAGAAACTGGTCATTTAAAAGTCTGCAGGGTACCTCAGGTCTAATAATTATGATTTGCAAAAAATATTTGACAAAGATGGGTAGAGAAGTTAGACTTTGTGCAGACACTTAATGGAGTCTCCATGTTAGCACACAGTATGAAAAAAAATCAATGAAGTGGATTTAAAAACTTGTTGTGGTCACACTTCAGAAAAAAGGAAGGGAGAATGTTGAAGTATTGTGGTGTTTCTGTTGAAAGATATGGATATTTTATGTCTTATCCAGTAGCCTTACTTTAAGTTTCTGTTTATGAAACCTGCAGAACAGATTAGTCCTGGAAATATTTTAGACTTGTTGGTAATATGAGTTTATCCAGACAGCATATGACTCAATATAAATATAACCAAAGTCAAAATGATGTATCTAGAAATAAGAAATGAAGGCCATATTTCTGGAAGTTTCCTGGATCCTTGACTGGTGAAAGTACCAACTCTAAAGAGGACATAGGGAGTCAGGGCAAACAAAGTAACTTGTGTGCTTCTGGTATGACAGAGTAGTTTTGTCCTTGGCTGTGAAGTAGTGCAGGAAGGTCTGAAAGGCATCTATTACTAGAAAGGTTGAGAGCTGTGTTCCTTAGTGTGTGACACTGATACTGAAAGAATTCCTGGTGATTTATGTTAATAATTTAAAAGGGTGCAGAATAATAGAAGATGTAGAAAAAGGTCATATAAACAATGCTTGATGAAATTTTCCAGAAAACCTGTTCATTTTACCAACAACTATATTACTAGGTGCAAAATGCATAAATCCCTTCATAGAAGAAGTAAATATTTGGTGGTAAAAACGTTCAGCTGTAGTAAATGTGTTTCTGGAAGGTGTATTTTGGAAAATGGATCATACCTAGAGATCTGGAAATACTTGGGTAGGTTTTAAGTTTCTGAAATAACAGCAAAATGTTCTGGCCTTCTGAACCCCAGAAAACTGTGGAAAAACTAGGGAAACTGGTATTTCGCATGTAATAAGAGATGCTGTGTGGGGGCAAAAGTATCCCATTATAGTCTGCACAGGTTGTGATGGACACAGGTACGCAAATCGTGTTCTGCTATTTATTTATTTTTGGATGTTCAACTTTTATTTTTTAAGAAATTATTATCTTTTGATGTAGTGGTTTGTGTATGGATTTCTTTTAATAAAAGCTGTAGATGAGATATGGTGGCCATGACTTGTTCGTTACTGACAAATGTCTTGCAATATCCACTCAGGCTATATCCACTCATCAGATAAAATGTGAGGTGCAACAGTGTAGACTTCAGTTAACAGTGTTAACTGCCTTGCCAGATGTGTATACTCTTCTGGATCAGAAGAGCAAGGAGAGGGAATAGTACAGTCTATACCTATTTTCAGTCTTTTTGTTCTAGCCTGTATTTGAACATAACTGTGCAGCCACTGATGAAGAGATGGAGAAATGAGGTGATTCAGCAGAACCATATCTCTCTTAGCAGATTGCACAGTGTGTTCTGTTCTTTGCCTACGCAGATGTCTGTGTTTGTGAGTCAAACTGGAGGCATGTAAAAGATACTGGAGATTGTTGAATATTTGTTGTCAAAGCTTTGTAAACATCTTCCAGACCAAAGAAGCCACCATCTGAAAGGAAGCTTGTGAGAAGCATAAGAACAGGAAAGAGTGGTTTTTGAATTAAAGTGTCAAAGAACCTTAATTGCCATATAAGTAAATGTCTTTTTTTTTTTTTTTTTATTTACTCATTTATTCTTATGGAAAGGAGGAGAATGTCCAAATCTGAAAGCTTAACCTACTTGCAGTATACGTTTAACTGAGTGGATAACATGGTACCTCTTTTATCAGTCTAAGAGCGTCTTCATATTTTAGGACAGGATTTCTCTGATAGATTTTACATCCATCTAGCCAAAATCTATTGTATCCATCTTATTGACAAGTTCTTTATTAACTATAATGAAGTATAGCTACATGTAGATAATATTGATGGAAAATGATGAATCCTATTCAAGATATGTGCCAGAGAACTCCCACGGGCAGTGAAATATTGCACATTTCCATTAAAATGAGTGTACTTTCTAAAGTAGTTGTGAGAAAATTATATCCATTCTTACCAGCATAGCAGCATGAAAGTTCAAGCATTTCATTAATGGAGGGGAAAAAAATCGTACACATTGTATAATTGACTGATTTATGCTGAGAAGTGCTGTTTATCTTTTAATGATCAGATTGCGGATCAGACTGGCTGGTGTAACTTTTCCTTTGTTTCAGAACATTCTGTTCAGATATGACTGGACAGATATGTGCCTGAAAGATTTATTTCTGACAAAAGCCAAGCAGGCTTCTCCTGCTGTTGCATATCCTGGATTCTGAATGCAGCTCTCTTAAATAGCATTAACCTTTAGCTGGCATTTTGGAGCTATGGGAGAAAAGAATCGATTCATGATTTCCTAAACTGTCCATTTGTGAATGCTGAATATTTTACTTAACTATTCTTTCTGTTTTTGTTGGCATAACTTTCTATGCATTTTTTGAGACTTCTTTATGGACCATAAAGAATATCTAAAATTTTTTAAATGATGGCCAACAGGTATATCTCGAGTCACAAACTTTAGTTAGTATGTTTATAATATTTGTTAAAAGTTCCTCAAAAATTGCATAACTTCTGCAAACAAACACTTCGGTTTGCTTTTTAACTGTTAGAATAATGGGTGTAGACATTTAGTAAATGTAACTTTTTAAAAATCAATTTTTTAAATAGAGTTAATGACATGTATGCAGTACATTGAAATAGTGGATCTTTAGGGACTTCCTGAAGATAAGCAATGAGATTCTGATACCTGTCAGAAGTGTTGTTTTTCACATTGACTGAGCAATAGGCTTCAGAATCTTTAAAAACTTTTAGTTGACAAATTTAGTTTAAATTTAAGAAAAATAGTAAAAAAAAAAAAAATAATAATAATAATAATAAAAAAAAAATTGGAAGTCTTCCAATAGCATTGTCAACATAGTTTTGGAATGATGGAATTTTCTTTCCTCTTCGTCGTATTCATATCTCTTTCCTAATTTTGTGAAGCCAGTACGTAATTGTGGATGTATTTCAAAACGTAGGAATGAAGAAGCAGACACTATTTATTGAATACAAAAGATGTAACACTGAGTGGCGCATGAAGGCTGAGAGTATTTGTTTTAATGCATGATGAGTCCACTTGTGGAGGGTTTTTTAATATATTCTGGGAATCAGTAACAAGCTTCCATACTGGGCAGCAATACAAAGAATTTTAAAATTCTAGGATAATGTTTTCTACTTTTCTTTTTTTTTTTTTTTTTCTGAATAAAATAAAATGATGTAGACCTTAAGTCATCACGTAGTCACTGGGTCAGTTGGTTTACCTCTGTAATCCACTATGCCACTTTGAGCTACTTTGTTATTATCTGAGACATAATCACTGATATGCTTTCAGCGCTGTGTAAGGGAAGTATTTCCAGTGATCTACCATAATATATATTTTAAATTGTGTCATCAGATCCTTGGAAATTCTATGGAAATTCCATTTCAAAAACCAGCTAGCACTGGTAGAAGTACTAGGTACTGAATCAGTTCATGCTTGTGTTCAGAACAATCGTGAGAAAAATTAAAGCTATTTTTTTTGGGGGGGGGAAGGGGGTAATTAAATAGTACAGTGGGTTTTTTGACTATTCTGGTCCCAGTTTTTTACATATTCTGTTGGACTTAGCAAATTCAACTGCTTATTACAGAATTTGCAGGAATACAGAGCTCCTGATACTTTGCTTGCTGTAAATGCTGTCAGTGCATATATATGCATGGACTGTAATTTGGAGCTGAAAGTGCATGCCAAATTATTGTACCATTGAATTTATTTAATCTCCCATTACAAATGAAGAGTCATCTTGCCGTTAAAGATAATGCTTCTTGCTGTGTTCTTTGGCATGAAGCTTAATCCTATCTGTGAAGGAAGTTTGAAAGGGCTGATGTAGTGAAAGCAGAGTTGCCAAGTATGCTGTGCCTGCTGTGACCCCTCTGTACCTGTCAATCCTAATACTCCAGGCACCTGGTTGTGATGCCGGGTACTTGGCCTGTCTAAGGAAATGGCCTGCACTCTCATTGCTAGAAGTACTCTGTCTTGCTGTAGAGATCTGCTCCTGATGCAGTGTTGGCATCGGGTGGTCACCATAACTTGCAGTGCGGTGGCATCACATGCCCCATCACCCACAGATACTGCCACATGTGCCTGAGGAGACATTGCATGCATCCTTTTGGTGACCTTGCCACTCAGGTCCCTACTGTGCCACCACTGTTCCTCCCAGACTGTGAGCTGAAAGTTGTGCTTTTAAGCAAGTACATATTCATACACGTGTAATGATGGCAAACAGTGGAAAAATAACTAAGGTTTTGCTGTAAATGTTAATTAACTAAGAAAATGGATGTGAAGGTACAGTAAGAGTGGAAAATAGTGCTGGAAATTACTGCTAGCCTATCCAAAATTTTAACTTTTGTCTTCATACATTTGCAACTTTTGAGAATGCCTCTTTCCAGAATGCTTTGTAGAAGGATCCAATTTCAGATAATATTTCAACTTGTTTTTCAGTGACTTCAGTATCTGCCAACTAGCCTATCTGAGAAGCATTCGTTTACTTATAGTTCTCAGGAGAATAATAGGGAATTTTTGTATGTATATACATATAAAACCTTATATAATATATATTTGAACAATCTCCTTCCAATGAGAGAATAAAACAAAGCAAAACAAGACAGAAAAAATAACCAACCAACAGGAAAACCAACAACTCTTTCTCCACCTATAGCAAAATACATTACAAAAAATTTGTTTGTAATTCATCTCATCTGTCAGCTGATTTTTTTGTCTCAAAGTCTATTTGCATATAAATGAAAGTATATATTCAATTTAAGCAAAAATCTCTTATTTTGCTTCTTTTGATAATCCCTTCTGTCTTATTCTTGCTTTTTTCACAACTTTACTTCACAAACTAGCTGCATCCTTTTTTATCTTGTGCACAGTATGATAGCTGTCTGGATGGATGTCCACAGGTGTTTATAATGAAAAGAAATAGTCTTTCTTTTTTGTATATACTTTTCTTGGGCTGTAAATTAAAGCACTATGTAATTCAATGGAATTTCTGTGTTTTTTCAATTTTTGTAGTTGGCAGACACATATCAGGATCTTTTTTATTTGTATTCTGTGTACATTTATTGTATGAATAATGCTCACCTCTACCTTTTCTCTGACTGACTCACAGGGGCTGGAGCTCTAAATGTTCTACTGCTAGCGAGAGATATTTTAATGGAGTATAATTTTGTCTTTTGCTTCAGTAGCTCTTACAGTAAATTGTCTTATAATACATTATTTTATACTTTTTATAAATAATATGAAGTCTCATTGTGTATTAGGATACATATTCCATTTACTCATTCACTTTCAGTTCCTCTCTCACAGTCTTGATAATGGAACTAAGGATAAGATGTAGGTAGCAACAAGATACAAATGTGAAAACTCTCCCAGAATACCTTTCACTAACATAATGCCGTGTTTGAACAACCTTAGCTTTTTTTTTTTTTCCTGACACCATGAGCTATAAAATGAAGTGTTAATAAAACAATGGATTTGTATAATTTCATTCTCATTTATATGTGCTTTCATTTATTAATGGAGTTGTTTATAGGTTGTAGAGATAAGTGGTAATTTTAACTTGCAATGTTGCTACTTCTATTTCTGAGGAGTTAACAAGGATTATAAATAGCTAAGAGACATGCTTTGGCAATCATTTAGAGCTCAGAACTCTCACATTTTGTGTAAGAAGTACTTGCCAGGTATAGTGCTAGTGACCCTGATTGGAAGATTTAACAACAGTAAAGTTGAATTTATTTCCAGGTCCTTATTTTTACCTTGAAGATGTATTCTAGATGTTTATAAACACTCAAAAATTATACTCTTTTTGGTGTGTGTGTGTACTAAAAATAGCTTTTTGACAACATGTTTTGCAGATAAACACAGAGTAAACCTTGCTTCTCTGTCCCCGTAGTGTATCACAGATGGAGTAAATGGGGCTGTAACTCCCCTGGGTTTTTAAAAATTCACTGCCTTATTTCAGTTATTGTGGCTGCATCATTGCCTTACTATTAAAACTGTCTGACCCAGTCTGGCGTACTGGATGTAAAGCCCTGCTAGATTAAACTGATAGCTTTGCTTAAAATCTCTTTCTGGTTTGTTAATCACCAAAACAGAAGCTATAATGTATTGTAAATATTTACTGGACTGAGAGTGCTGTGATGCCCAGATAATCTGGTAGTTTTGAGAGGGAGTAGTGGGCAGTTACTCCAAACAAAGAATCAAGTATACGTAGGAGTAACTGCCCCAATAATTTTGATATACCTAGTTCAAATGACTTGGTCAAACTCTCTATCCCTGGAGTGCAAGGAAAGATTTACTTGTAATATGATAATTATTTCAATAGGAAATCCTGTATAATTTTAACATTTTTAAATGACAGGAAAGATGATTGAAGTGACTAAAATCTTTGACTGGAAATACTTTGTTGTTTTTCCTATTTTGTGTATGATGTATATTGAAACAGAATGCAAATTTGTGAAAAGGCATCTGCTAACATGCTCACTTCTTTCAGTTTTTTTTTTTTTCTACAAAGAAATGCGTATATGAATCTGTGAAATGTATTTTAAAAGATTTTTTCTTTTCTTCTTCATTTTACAGAGTCAGTTTTTATTTTGTAATAGTGATTTGCTGTTTTATCACTTAAATAAGTTGACATAATGAAGTTAAATGACCTCTCATTCAATTTGGTTGCACAGTTTGTTTCCTGCCAAAGTCTTTGTTTTGAAAACTTCAGTTCTGTTCTCCCCTGCACCTCTCTTGGCACAATGAAAAATATCTGCAGGATGTTAATCTGTTAATCTTCCTGGAAAGCATATTCAAAAGGAAATGGATGTTATATTTAAAGCAGGAAAGGAAAGTGTTAATTGTAACAGGATGTTAGTGAAAACAATTATAATGTAGTATTAACTTGTCATTGCAAAAACTAAATTATAGCATTGAAGTATTTTAGTAGAAAAAAATGCAAATTGTATCATATAATAAAATATGCATTTTCTGATATAACCCGCAGGCTACATAAATGACCAAGAAACAAAGGAGTGGTTGTTTGCAAATTCGTTAGCTAAAGGCCTTTCAGGACAGGATATGTTTATTTAAATAACAGCACTTATTAGTGTTAAATATTTTATTATATCAATTATGTTTTGCTTTAACAATAAATATCTTTGTTGCCTCATTGTGGTTAAAAGTATGTTTTAGTAAACATAGTAAGTATATACTTTGTGATATCGTTTCACTTTGCAAATTAATAAATAGTGATAATGATATGAATGAGCAACTTGAGATTGAATTTCAAGCACTCCTAATATCTTTCAAAAGAGTAAATTTTACACAGTATTTTTAAAGATATCTAATGAAACTTCACATTCTAGTAGGAATTATTTTCTTGTCTGAATTCTTTCTTTAAAGGATATCAGAAAGTATTGTGTTATTTTGATATCTCTGAATCTCTGGGAAGTCTTGAAAGTTTTCCTTTTAAAATATTCACCATACATAGGAAAAATCAAATATCACCACACTCCCTTTTTGAAATTATTTAAATTTGAAAGTTTTCTTAGAGAAAGATAGCAGTCAAAGGATGCTGGTAATAGCAAATGGACATGGTTCTCATTGCAAAAACATGAATGAGTACACTTAGAGATATCACATATCTTCTTTAACCCCATCTGAATGAGATGCAATGCAGCTTTGCTTCCCTGCAGCCTTTCATAGTATGAAAAGTTGTGTCTGGCTTTGTGATTTCTGAAATATTCTCATTTGCTTAGGTTTCCTCATGTGGTTATTAAACTTCTGCTAAGGCTGGTGTAGCAATTTGGAATAAAGTGCAAAATAACATGGTATTTTATGCACCTATAAATATGTCATTAATATAGAACAACTTTTTTTCTGTTTTGGTGGTAAGAGCAGAATATTCTCTAGAGTTAAAGAAAAGGGCCATAGCACACTGCGTGTTTATTTGTCATTAGGTGGGAGCTGCCAGACATCCCTGGTGTTCCTTTGGTCAAGCCACTGCCCTCAGCTTTTTTGCTTCAGCACATGCCAGTGAGTCAACCACCCTCTGGCCCCGACTATACGACGGCAAAGCATCATTTTTAGTGACATTTAGCTGCAAACTTACTGTTGTGAACTTATTTTTGTGACTTTTCTGTTTCAAATAGCACAAGCATTGGCCTTGCACTTTTCCTGTGCTGATTTCCTGATTGGAAGACTGTATGAGCTACCATTCATATCAGAACTGGGGTTATTCCAGTTATTGTTCTGGATGGAGAGTTTAGGAGGAGTTCTCAATTAAGCTAATTTTCAGCAGATTAACCATGTATTTTCTGGACTATCTTCTAGTTGCAGTTTGCTTATGCAACCTATTGTTACTTATATTGTAATGGCATTTTAATGAAGATGTGAAATTTTAGAAATTACTGAATTTATATTTTCTAATTTAGTAAGAAGTGGTGCAATGGTGGTATATGTACTCCTAGAAATTTGAGGTTCTGGATTTCTATCCATTTCTCTAATGTTGTTGCTTACTGTTGCAATAATAAGCTTTGGGTTTGTTTATAAGGAAAGTGGCAAGGATCTTGTCTGCCACTTTGAGAATAAAATTTGTTTTGAAGCATTGAGTTTACTGCATACTGAACGGTAATGAGCATTCCTGCTAGTTCAGCTATGCTAATTCTTTTTAAGATAGCATATATGTTCATGAATTAGAAGACATACAGTCTTGTTCTGTCAATAATACCACTGAATCAGAAGAAATATGTGTAGATGGTAGTTCTAAATGTGAACAGTGTGGGCCATTCAGCATTGTTCCACTCACTTTTTGATGGGGGAAAAAAAACCCATACTTTTGCAATAGTTAGTCATTAAGCAAATATCACTATTAGGAACAACCAAGGCAAATAAAAATAAATGAACAGTGCATTCTGTCAGACACATGATCTTAAGCTTCACTTGCTTCATTTAGCATTTCATCCCTAGTGTGGTGTTTATATTAGGCCCTCTGTTACAGATTTTATCACGAGTCAAGCACTTATACCATCGTCTTTATTAGGTGACTACAATAATAAATACATTTGTTTTCCTTTTCATTT
Source organism: Centrocercus urophasianus (assembly GCF_019232065.1). Classification (NCBI taxonomy): domain Eukaryota; kingdom Metazoa; phylum Chordata; class Aves; order Galliformes; family Phasianidae; genus Centrocercus; species Centrocercus urophasianus. The sequence goes on from NW_024884711.1 coordinate 21,900,077, forward strand.
TCTTTGTTAGTTAATTGTTTCAAATATGAAAGAAAACAATTTTATATAGGTAGGAGAGCAGTAGATTGGACCAAACCTGGGAAGGGGGAAAGTGAACAATGAAGCCATGTTTTCATTAGATTAGAAATATTATTCTTTGGAACTCAAGGTGCAAATTATGCTGTGCCGTAATGTTCTTTTCAAATGCACAAGATAAAATTTGCATATCTAAATTGGATCAGCTTGAATGGGCTTCCCTGCTGTCTCACCCCCTCAGCTGCAGTCTTTCTGCAATGGCCTGCAGGTGGATCCAAATAATAATATTTAAGTCTGTTTTTAAGAGCATCACTAAAATAAATATATATATATATATATATAATTTATATTTATTTCTTGCAGTGAATATCAGCAAAAATGCCTCATCAGAGTATAATCTACATGATAATAGGAGATTTAAATTTAACCCAGTTTGCAATGGCTTTAAAAATGACAATCTCCACTGACTCAATAAAATCAATATTTTTTCAATGTTAAAATATCATCTTCCCCCCCCCCCCCAGTTGCCGTTTTTTTTTTTTTTTTTTTTTGGATGCTAAATTTTATAATATATAATGTCTTTATCATAAATTGGAGCAGTTTTACCATCAAGATGAGGGAACAGAAAGACCTTGCAAAGATTCTTTATCTACACTTTATCACACTGGGTTTATGCTCATTTTTTTTTTTTTTTTAAAGATAGGATTACTGTACTGTTTCTGATTTCTCTCATTCCTTTCCTTGAACTCCTTTCTGCTAACTTTCATAGCATTTTATTACATCTGACTCTGATGAAGTAGAATTTTTTTCCATTGAAAAAAAAATTATATTTTAATGGACTTGCCCAAGTATACTTTTTATTCAGTCTGTGCAGCTGCTGAATTTCATTTTTTTATTTTGTGTTCATTTGATAGTTTGACTTCTTTTTACTTGACAAGGATAAACTGTGAAAGAAATACTTTAATCTCTGAGGACAATAGTGGTACAGTTCAAATATATATTTTCTGGTTCCTATACAGTAAACGAGATCAAAGGAGTTAATTTTACACTGTTTCTGGATAGATATACTTCAATATGTTATATATATATTTAGTGCAATCTTAAACTGTAATGCTTTCTGTAGGTGACTGTAAAAAATGAAGTACAGACAACTTCAAGTTTATGTCAGTTCAGATATACTTGTGTTAAAAGAGTTCATTATGTTCATGTATGGAGAACGCTGTAAATAATGATCATTATTTCTAATGAAAAATTGTAGCAGGAATGGCTTTGACATCAGTGGAGCTTGTCTGGACCTAGTCCTGGGTACTGAGGTTTGGAACTGGTCACAGGTGAGAAAGAGTTTCACCTGTGAAAGGTGATTCAGGATGTTTGGACTACATTCTGCTGTAAATCAATGGACCTAATGCAAAGATATATTTGTTCCGAGCAGGTGATATGGTGCTGTGTTTTGGATTTACAAAAGCACTAATGTTGTTAACACACTATCGTGGTTTCAGTTGAGACATAGTTGATTTTCTTCATAGCGTTTATGATGCTATGTTTTGGCTTTAGGAGAAAAACTATGTTGATAACAGCCATGTTTTAGCTGTTACAGCAGTGCTTGTACAGAGACAAAGATATTTCAGCTTACTGTGCTGTCCTATCAAAGGGAGTGGGGTGTGCAGAAGGAGATGGGTGGGGGTAGAACCAGGGCAGCTGAATCAAACAAATGGATATTCCATACCACATAGTGCCATGCTCAGCAGTAGAACTGGGGGAGATAAGCTAGAGAGAGTGGCCACTGCTTGAGGACTGGTTTGATATTGGTCAGTGAGTGGCAATAAACTGCATTACGCATCACAATTTTACACTGTTTTATCATTATTATTGCTTATTATTATTTTCCTTTTATGTCTTTTTAGTGGTTTTTTATCTCAATCCACAAGTCCTTATTGCTCTCTATAGCTACCTGGAGGGAGGTTGTAGTGAGCTGGAGATAGGCCTCTTCTCTGATATAACTGGTGATAGGACCAGAGGGAATGGCTTCAAGCTGAGCCAGGGGAGATTCATGCTGGGTGTTAGGAAATGCTAGCAACAGTATCGGATTATTTATGGCAGTTTCGTGTCATTCTGTCACTTGTTGATCCATGTCCCATACTAATGTTTATTACTTTGAATACTTATTTCAACTACCTTTTATCTATAGCTTATTTGCTCAACTCTGCATCAGGACAAGATCATGATGCTCCCTTGACACCTCAGTATTTATTATTTTAACATAGGTGCAATTTTCCGGAGTTCACATCATAGTTTCTGTGTTGTAATTCTGAAAATAAATGAAGAGAATAATTTTGTATTCAGCTTTGCTTATGTAATATCTATGTATTTTAAAATACCATGTTTGCCCAATGACATATGCGGCAAATCTTAAGCAAAAAATTATAATAATACAGTGATTTGTGATGAAATTTATTTTCATTCTGGCTAACCCTTAGTCTTTTAAACTTTTTAAACTTGCATTTATTGTTTATAACAGTACTGAAGTTTTTCAGTATAGCGGACAAAACACTTGCATTAAATATCCTTTCTTATCTTCCTTTAGGTCTATTCAACATATTTATTATCAGAGAGAACATAGGTTATTAGTTCATTAGGGGAATCGGGGCACAGGAAGGCTAATTAAAAATGAAATACTTACTCTGCTGTAGAACAAGGAATGTATTGAAAGTTTAACAATAATCCCTGCTAAAAATAGTATGCATTTTGTGAAGAAATAATTTGTTCTGCTGTAGAGAAACGAATTAGTCTCATCATGTGATAGCTATGATGAATTGTAAAAGGAACACCAGACTTTGTTGCAGGAATTAAAACACCATCAGTTGAGTTAATGAAGAGCATACAATGAATATGATCTCATTTCTGCAATGCATTTAAAATTAAAACCATTTAAGAACTATTGCAAAAATCATAATTTAGCAGGAAAAAAAAAAAAACAACCAAACAATAAAGCAAATGTTTACTATCTATTTTAATTACTTACTGCTTAGAGGTATGCATTAGGTTTATTTATTGTTTGATTTCTAGTTCTTTCTTTTAATGGTTTAAGACTACAGTGGCTAATGGCCCATTTTGAAATCAAATGAATGCAATCTTTTGTATTTCATTATGAAACCATTTGGGATCATTTCATTTTGATAGCATCTGAAGATTGCTACTTGAAATTGCAGGTTATCTGCGGGATGACAGTGTGAAAGATAACATGAAACACAAGAGGAATTTCCTGTGCTTTTTAAAAGATCAAACTTTTTTTTAAATAAAGGAGAAATAGAGACTAGATTTCTGAATTGCATTCTGAACATGTTGATAAGTTAGAGTGCCATTTTTTTAATTTAATTTTCTTTCATAGCAGTGCTTACAATGAAATCCTTTTTATGTAAAAGATGACTTCCTTTGCACTCTCCTGGAACTTGGAGAAAGTAAGAAGTGCTCTGTTGGCCAAAGACAATAACAATTTTCTTTCTTTGCGTATGTGTAAGAGGGAGTGAGAGAAGGATTGTCCTTCTAAAATCCAATATGCATATTTATATTTTTCCCTTTACCGAAGCTTTTCATCTAACATGAGAACATTCTAACAGAGACTGAGAACCCACAGTGCATTTTACCAGTCCCCTTTAGAAATGAAAATTAGATCTTGGCTGGGAGCTTAGAAGTTCTGCCAAAATGCCTATAACCAAATAAAAAATAATTTGTATTAGAGATCATGGTAGCTTAGATAACTCAATATAGTTAAGTTTTACATAAAAAAAATAATAATTGCGATTCACAAGGCTGGCAGTCAGTCAGTATTTCTAGTTTGCTGCCGGTAAACCAATTGCTGACAGAGAGGGAAATTACTGTAGGCATATGCTTCTTTAAACTGCTTGACATAATAAAGGGAAATCTTCTCTGAATCTTATCGGTGTAATACTTTGCTATAGCAACCTTGTAATTTTCAGGAAAGTAATTTGTTGAATAGTACCACATTAACCAAAGTGAGGTACAATGTATCCTGCTATTCAGCAAGTTTCAATAATTAGGATGCATTCAAAATCATATAAAATATGTATAATAATAAAATGTTAATAATTAAATTCCTTTAGACATACGTATGTGAAAGATATGGGCAAACTTTTACATATGCTATGTGTATGTCAGTAAGAAAAATTGAAATTGTGAGGGGTTTTAATGTACAATCATTCACCAGCCTCTTCAAAACAGTTTGCAATGGTTTCTCTAACAGCTTTAGAAGTATGTAGAACATATTTGTCTGACTTTTTTCTTTTTGTGTGTTTCCTCATGTGAAACTTTGAACGACTTTCTTTTGCAGTTGATACAAAACTCACTAGACATACCTTTTTTATACATAAAAATTACTTTCTACAGTTAAAAAGAGTGATGGAGACATTAAAGTTGGAGTGTACGTAGAAGCATCTTTAGGCAACAGAGGTTGGGCTACTGATGAGAGTATTTTGGAAACATGATAAAAATTATCACTTTAACTATATGGGAAATCTCAAAGGAATAAGCTTCTGATTGAATACGGGTATAAAAGCCAGACAGGTGTAAATAGTTTACTGTATCTGAATTTATATATGGATGTTAAGAGAATTTAAGTTGCCATAAATTGTTTTTTGTTTGTATATATGCCTATATGTATGTATATGTGCATGTTAAATATATGTATAATATTAAATATATGTTATAGAAACATTATAAATGTGTAAATGGACATATATATATTAAACAGTAAGATGAAATAATCCAAAATTATTAATAAAATCATGGAATTGAGTTGGAAGAAACCCTTAAAGGTCCTTGAGTCCAACTTCCCTGCAATAACAGGGATGCTACAGCCAGATATGGTGGTTCAGAGCCTAATCCAGCCTGACCTTGAATGTCTCCAAGGATTGGACATCCACAACCTCTCTGGGCAACCTGTCACAGTACTTCACCCTTATTGTAAAAAACCTTTCTTATATCCAGTGTAAATCTGCCCTCCTTTAGTTTGAAATCATTTTCCCTTGTCCTGTTACAACAGACACAGCTAAAGAGTCTGTCCCCTTCTTTCTTGTAGCTCCCCTTTAGACACTGAGAGGCTTTTATAAGACTGGAACCTCCAGGCTGAACAGCTCCAGCTCTTTATCCTAAAGATAGCTCCTGGAAGAAGATTCTTTTGTTATGTTTGGCTTCTGCTTTATGCGTGACATACTTTTTTCTTTTTCTTCTTTTTTTTTTGGCTTTGATAAAACCTGAGTCACTTTACCTGAACTAAGGCTTACTTTACCTGACCTGTGCCATTCAGACATTGCTTTTGCAGTTCAACAGTGCTTCATCTTTTTGAGTGTTCCTCACCTCACTTCATCCATGTAGATTAAGTTTCTTTGTTGTTGTGGGGAACTCATGGTCCACTCACTGAGCTGAATGCTAACAGCTGAATTCAATTCTGAATTAGAGCCATCTGCTTTTGAATTTTCTGCAGTATTTCAATAATGTAATCGCTGAAAAAAATCCTTGTACTTTTAGTCTCCATCCTGTTTTTTTATTCAGTGAAAAATATATCAAAATAAATTGTCTTATATTCCACAGATAGTATATAGGGGCAGCTATCAGTCACTTAGACTATGGTTATTTTCAAATCCTTTGGGAACAACTTGTGGAAGTACCAGTGCTGCCACTAACAGTTAATTGGAAAGCTTTTTCTCTCATTTTTGAATATGCAGGTATAATTGTGATTGGAGAAATCTGGCAATAATGTCTTTTGTCACCATAGAAAAGAACAATGGTGACAATTCAATGTTTCTTTTTTTCTTGTCTTTAAAGTGTCACATCATCTTAAGCTTGGTTTGATCCCCTTGGTGAAGCTCTAATTTGAATGCTAATGCTGATAGTTTAGAGAAGATTTTTCTGTAGCACGTAGACTGCTTTGTGATCTGTATGCAGAAAATCCAATTATATGTGGTTGTGATGTTACCTATTGCACTTGCTTAGGTTGGTTATTTTCTTTTTGTCAATGAAAAGCTGCTGTAGTGGAACGTAGGAGAGGACAGTGCTGTAACAGCAGAGGATGAAGGAAAGGCAGCACTTAGAAGAATGGAAGGTTTTCTTGACACAGCTCAACGTTTCACATCTAGTTATTAATATTCAAGGCTAAACAGTGACATGGTTTTAAATGGTATAATCTTTTTACTAATATGGGCTTAGAGTTCATGTTGTTGCCTTCCTTTTTGTTTTGTAATTTGCTACAGAGTTGATTTCAGTGGCAGTAACCTATACTTTTCAATGGGAAGATTGGTTGATAGGAATAGGTTTTAAATTTGACCTCATGTCAAAATGGTGTTAGATGCTTTAATCGGTTTCCTCAAGTTATATTCTTCCTGTTTATTGATCTGTTGAAGTCAGCATAAAACACACACACTGTACTTTTGGCCAGCTAATTTGGAACTCTTATGAAGTTAACAAATCATTATAAGCTACTTCCAGCTACGTATTTTTTGTCAGTACATCTGAATCCATCAATTTCTGGAAGCCGTTAAAAGCACGGGCTGATGGGAGAAAAAGAAATAAATAGCAGCCTTACTTAGTTTTCTTATTAATTTGTATTAATTAGTTAACTTGAGAACTGATAACAATGTTTGAGTGATTTATGTCTTCAAAAAGAAGACCACTGTTTCCCTCCTTGAAAATGGAAATTGGCTTGTCAAACATTTAGATGAAGAGTGATCAATCAATAGGATTTTAATAAGGAGAAGGTTTAAAATTGACTGAGGGTGGCTTTTGTTTAAAGGTGATTTGGTATGTGCAAATTACTAAGCTATCCCAGGAGAGGATGTTCAAAAGCAATAATGGGCACTGATTTTCTTCGTTTATTCCGTTCTCTGTCTTTCTGTTCTCCTTGCTAGGGATTTCACTACTCTCTGTTGTCTTTGAAATGTTCCTGCCTGCGTTTCAAGTACTTATATATTCTACTCATTTATTTTTACAGCTATCATTTTTAACTGTTATTTTTTACCATTGAGGAAATTGTCTGGATAAGCTTATTTATTTTCAATATAAATTCATGTTCAGCATGGGGGCTAGCTGTTCCCATAGATTTTAAAAATTTTGAAAAGTATATGCGCACACTGGGGTAACAGAGCTGACATGGAAAGCCCCCTTGATGTCCTGTATTTGTGTGTGAAAATTCAGTACAGTGGGCTTGTTGATCGAGAACTGATTCTATTTATTTTTCTTCATTGTTGAAGTCTGTAGCAGACTTTTCTGAAAATGAGGTAACTAAAGCTAGGTAGCTAGATTTAAAAAATGCTTCATTCTTTTTGAAGTCATAATTGCGTGGGTAAACAAACCATAGGTATGTATCAAACGTTCAAAAAGACTGAAGATTAAAATATGTGCAGAAATTCTGATTGTCGCTACTTCCTCCATTTGGTATCTTATCCTAATTCCAGTCTGTTTTCTCAGTTCTTCCTGTCATTTGCTCTTTACCAAGCTTTGAATACTAGTGGCCCATTTTTATGCTCACTTTTGTATCCAGTTTTAAGGTGTTTTTTTTTTTTCCCTTCTCAACAACCTCTAAAGAATTGCATGATGTTACCAAGTTCCAAAAAGATTTCTAACCAAGTGCAAACTTATTTTCAGAGGTTGTGATAAGGACACTGATGACTTCTAACAAAAGCAAATTTCAAGCTTGTTCCCCAAAGCACATGTTGCCAAAATTGTTTCTAAGTGACAAATTTCACCAATTTCCTCATGAAAAATATTTCTTTTTCTGTTAGCACAAGAAAGGAACTATTGTTTCTCCTCTTCGTTATAAAGAATGGAACAACTACAAAAGCCATTTTTGTGCTTTTTCTAATTCCTATCTTTGTTTTTATAGGATAACACTGCTCTGACACTGAGAATTTGGCAGTTTTAAACTGAGAAATGCATTTGAAAGAGAAATGTATTTTAGTGATTCAGACCTCACTACAAAACCTGACCATAAGTAGTACTGTGCTTCTGAATTTTGTGTTTGATTTAAATTACTTTTTAGGTGTGGTCTCTTCAAGAGAAAATTAAGTATAGGAGCTTTCTCCATCAGATTCTGAATAAATGGAAAAACTCAATCTTTTTCAATAATCTACTATCAGTGCAGTTGGCTTCCTAATGAAAAATGCATGCTGCCTTCATTACAGATAGGCAAGCTGCAGCAGATGTGACTAAAGAGATCTCTGAATTGATGAGAAAAGGTTCAGAGCTTGATTTCTTGATAGAGATGACTCTTCCAAATAAGAAACTTCAGAGATGCTTTTGCATCCAGTTCTGATACTTGCAAAAGTTCTGCTTCATGCAGCCTGCTGCTGGAGCCAGTGTAATCTGCATAGGAAGTGCAGTATTCATTCAGAATGTAGAAGCAAAGTGGAACTAGTTAATTCGGTGCGACCTTCTGCCATTCTCTAGCTTTATCTACTAGCAAGCAGAACTTCATATACCTCCTTGCAGTACTTTAACATGTGCCTTCTTATAAAGAATGTTTTTTTACACGAATGTTCCAGGCCAGGGGTATTGATCTTTCCCTACCAAAGGGGTTAGTTAAAAATATTTTTGGCTCCAAAACTGAGAAAACTGCTCAAAACCAGCAGCACATAAGTAGTTGAATCATTTAAGTAATATCTAAATTTTGTCTTTTTGCATCTGAAGAAAAAGCCTTAAAATGAAAGATTGGCTAGGCAAATTTTCACCAATGTACTACCCTTCAACTAGCTTTTAAAGTAATGAACAAACAATGCAAAATAGAACAAAAATTATCCAAGAATCACTTATTTTCCTTAATAAAAAGAATGCATTTGTCAAATTAGAGCTAGATCACAGAATCATAGAATGGCTTGTGTTGGAAAGGAGCCTTAAGATTGTCTAGTTCCAACCCCCTGCTATAAGCAAAGGGTGCTTCCCACTAGACCAGGTTGCTCAAAGCCCATCCAGCCTGGCCTTGAATGCTTCCAGGATGGAAGGATCTCTCTGGGTAACCTGTTCAGTTGTCTCACCACCCTCACAGTAAATAGTTTTTTCCTAATATCTGATCTCAATCTCCCAGTTTAAAATCATACCCTGTCCCCACCATCAGGATACGGTTGGCCTTCTGGGCTGCAAGCACATGCTACTGACCAATGTTGAATTTTTCAACCAAAGCTCGTAAATCCTTCTCCTCAGAGCTGCTCTCTAGCTATTCTCCTCCCAACCTGTATCTGTGCTTAGGTGTACTCTGACCCAGATGCGGAATCTTGCACTTGGCCTTGTTGGACTTCATCAGGTTGGCATGAGCCCACCCCTGTCCAAGTCCCTTTGGATGGAATCCTTTCCCTCTTGACATCTGCTGTTTGTACGTTTATGCATGTAGAATCCTCATTCATGTTCTAAAAATAAGTTTTTCTTGTTGCGAAGATTTTGAAGTAATTATTTAGAAACGTTGAAATGTTTATATATTTTTAGTGTTTTCTTCTGCATAACTCTTTCTTCTACAAAACTTACATATATAACTTAAAAATTTCCGAATTTGTCCAGAAAATCTAAGAATGATGTAAGTTTAAAATACACTGTGGTACTACTAATGTTTTCCAAAACAGTTTGTCCATCAAAAATAAAACATTGTGTGACTTGTATGAAAGAGGCAAAAAAATTGCTAATCTCTCTTTTTTTTTTTTTATTACAAGTTTGAAAGAAAGATATTTAATAATATCACTCTTTGAAAGGATAACATCAAGGTCTGTTACCTTCTTACCTTCTGTGTAAGATTTAGAAATCCCTAAGTAGTATATTATGACATGGTCAAGTGTGACACCTAGAGGCTATATGCTTAGGTTCCCTAAAGAGTAATTTTTTCAGCTACAAGTTTTGTACAAGACATTTCATTTTGAAATTCAGGAATGAATCTGCCAGGTTTTGAGAGACAAAATACGTTGTGATATATTCAAAGGTTGTTCACATGTGTCGTATTTCTTGTGTCTTCTCTAATTAGGCTCCCTGGCTTTCATATAAAGAAAAATAATAGAGCACTTCTAAGTCTACTGGAGATGCTCAAAACTCCACAGCCTGAAAGGACCCTGTACAATATATTCTGGTCTAGAATTCTCTTGTAAAATTCTTGAAGGTATCATCTCAAGAGAATCATTTAAACGCACTTCCAGCTGTAGTAAAATCTTTACAAGCAAGTTAGGGTCTTAAAAAAAATGCAGAGCTAGAAGTCTTGGTGAGTTTATGCAGGGGGACAGAGAGAAAACAAGCTCATTTGAGTTGTTATTTGGGTTGTTTAGATGATGGAACTTTCAAAATAAGCATATAAGGCAACATGCCACACCTAATGCCTTCTCTGAAAGTCAGATGTGCACTGTATGAGTTTACAGTGGATATATCCAAGGGCCCACTGCATCCTTACAGTGGTATGCAAGAGTGTCCTAATATGACTTAATCAGGTCAGTAGGTTAAAAATATAGAACTCTTTTCAGAAATGGGCATCTGTTGGTTATTACCTGTAAGAAACTCATTAAAACCATATTGTGGGGTATGGGAACTACCAGCCTATTGAGGGAAGGGATTGTCCAACTCCGCTCTGCAGAAGCATAGCCTCAGTGTGAGCACTCTGTGCAATTTTGGGTCCTACAGTATAAGATAGGCAGAAAACTATTAGCATCCAAGGGTGTGCAGCAAAGATGGGTATGTGTCTAGGCAGCAAGATGTATGAGGAGCAGCTGAAGTCCCTTGGTTTATTCAACCTGGAGTAAACTGAGGAGACCTCATGGTAGCCTACAAGTCCTCACGAGGGGAGTGGAGGAGAAGTACTGATTTTTGCACTCTGGTGACAGTAATATGACTCAAGGGGATGATGTGAAATTGGATGTTAAGTGAAGGTACTTGACCGGGAGAGTGATTGGATCCTGGAACAGGCTCCCATTGGTAATGTTTACAGCACCAAGCCTGCGGGAGTTCAAGAAGTGTTTGGGCAGTGCTCTCAGATATAGGGTTTGAATTTTGAATGGTTCTGTGTGGAACTTGGAACCAGGAGTTGGATTTGATCTTGTCCCTTCCAACACAAGATGTTCTATTATTCTAATCCCTCTTTCTGAGAATGGTAGTGAGAGGTAGTCAATTTACATTTAGCAACACTTGTTTTTTCATAGCTATGTGAAGGGAGAACATCTTTTTTGATATAAATTTCCACAATCAGAGTTCAGGTTAGGAGGGGTTTAAATATCCTACATAAGAAATGAAACAATCTTCATTCTTTAGAATCTGGTTGAATTTTCTGATATTTCAGTCTTTAAATAGCACAGACAATTTAGAAAGGAAAATGCAAGAGTTTGTAAAATATCTCCTGTACATCTAGAAGAACAGACTGACGCTTTACTGAAGTTGCTGCCTTATTCAGGGCCTACAAAGTTAAAGGTGGACAGAACAGATACTGGACATGCATCTTATTGAGTATTGTTGAGTCTAGAGGCTGATGTGCTGTGTGTGTGTTGTGGTCTTTTTATGCTTTTTAATTTTAATATGTTTAGAAATATGTCTTCAGCACAGAACATAAGATGATCTTGAAGCTCTTAATCATGGCATTTCACAGACAGCAACAGGTTTATGAAATGGGACTGCCTGGTAGTACAGGAATGTACTAGTACTAGCAGGGAGATTCTATCTGGCAGGCAACTTTTCATACGCGGTGGCTATACAATTTGTATTTTGATCTCATTTCTCTTTTCACTAGATAAAATATAGCATGCATTTGTTTTTTTGTCATCCTCTGACTGTTTAATGCTAGAAAACAAGAACAAAGTAATTCTAATATTTTATGACTGACTCTACCTTGTTTTCATGAGTGTCTTTGAGATCAGTCATTTTTCCCTAGAAAACAAAAAAAGTGCTAACTTGTCATTCACATATGAGAGCATTTTACTGACTCCATGTGGTTGCAGCACCTGAAATAAATAAATGTATGTGAGTACAAGTCTATGGAGATTCATTTGTTGATGCTCTAAGGTACAACACTGACATTGTTTTGCACTGATACAGAGATTAATGTTGATTGTAGTTTATTTCTATGCTTTATCAGAGGTTTCTTTTTGGAAGTACATAAGTTTGTATTTGGGAACATCTAAACTGCAAGCAATTGATTATTTATGATCATTAGATCATAATTAGATCACTGTGAGCTGGAAATTGTGGTTGCGCTGGGAAAAGACCCTTGCACACTATAGCAAGTAGGTCAGAATATGTTGGGCACGCTGACACGGAAAAGGCTGCCAGCAACACTCTCATGTTAGTACATTTGAAGCATACAATCTGTATACACAGTCTCCTGTGTATGAGGTTTAATTCCTGAAGATAGGTTAGCATGTCTGCAGGCATCTACCTATTCTTCTCTTGCTTGTGTTTTCCTGTTCTGATTAAAAGATGGATATTTGGGCTGCAAAAATGACATAGCTCAGAGTTGTTTACAAAAAGCAGCTTTTCAAGAATCCTTACTACAGTTAGATCTATGTAAGGAATATTCCCAGTTTTGCCTCCTTTCTTTCTCTCTGACACATTTCTAAACAGTTTTAAGTGCATAACTTGTTACCAATGAAGGTGAAACTAGTTTTCTGTACTTTATTGATCTTTGTTAGAACAAAAAACAATACAGCCCTAAGGAATAGCATGCAAATATTAGTTGTCATAATCTTTATCAAAAATTAAAAAGTATGTGCTTTTGTTGCATAAATACAAGAAAATGTTTGAATGTTTGTGTATGTGTATTCACTCTCGCATGATACTGCTTTGTTCCGCTGTCAGAAACCACCTTGATTCACTGAGTGAACTATATGAATGATCTGTTTCCTGATAATGTTTCCAGATGTTTCAGAGGTTTTCTTTAGACATTCATAAAAATTCTAGGTAGAATCTATTGCTGTTAAGAACTCTGAATGTGGTGCCTATGCCCGTAGTCACCCTGGAGAATATAATTTTTTCCTCCTTGTGTATATCTCCCGCTAAAAAGCCAACATCTTTAATCTTAATTTTTCAAATGAGTGTATAAGCAATGTGTATTTTAATTTGAATGAACAAGTCAATGAAGTTGTCACAGATTTCCTGGTGATTACAAAACTTTTTTAAGCCCTTAAATTTATTGTAATATTTTTCAGAAATTATGAAGATTGCATTGTCTTCGTTAGATTGAATATTTTAATACTTTCAATGTGGCATGAAAAACAGTGTGCATGTGAATAACTTAACCTGCCATTTACCTGTGGAATTGCTACAATTCTATTAACTCAGAGGACACTGTTTTGACAGTATTCCATCTAGCTCAACAAAACACAGGATGAAAGGGTCTCCAATGCTTCCTAAATTGAACGCAGTATGATGTATAGTAGGAGCAATTAAAATCTTTTTCCAGAAGTGCTTTAGCTGAGGTTGCAAGTTCTGCATCAGGATGCTATAAATTTGTTAAGATCATGGCTTTCTATGTATCCCTTATCAACCTATAATCTCCTGATTGTTGCCTGTTTTTCAACAGCTGAGGAACAGTAATCCACACTTGCTTATCTCTCTTAATCACAGCCTCACAGTGCTAGAGCTCTCTGAGCCTTTAATTCCCTCTTAGAGGCGTAACAGAGTGGAAAGTAAACAAAGACGAATTTGCAACCTTCAACATTGCTAATTTGCTCTGATGTCAGAATATTTAAACAGGCAAAGACTTGGGAATTATTTGATCATGGCTGATTTTAATCAAATGCATGTGAAAAGGCTGAGTCTGAGAAGGTTGTGCAAAAATGACAGGCGTCCCAAGAGAGGTTCACTGAAGGTTTCTTCTTTAAACAACAATAGCTCCATCATTTTAAAACTCTGGATCATGTGCTCTTGCAGGTTTTTTTTTTTTTTTTTTTTTTTGTGTGTGTGTGTGTGTGTGTGGCTGCTTGCATTTTGAATGGAACTTTTTGGATATGGTAACAGATTTCTTGAAAATTTCTCATTTGCTTTGCAGTTTATGGATGTCTGAAACCTGATCTTTAGGCTTGTTAATGCATCTGTTCGCTGGGCAATGGGTGGGAGAGATAAGAGTGCCTAATTTAAAAGCTTTGTCTCTCTGCACGATTTTGCATCATCATGACAGCCTAATGTATCCTGAATACTTTCATATGTAAAACTCGGTGTGTGTTTTAAAAATGATTGATAACTTGATCTTCAAATTACTTTAAATTACACAGTTGACATTTATACATGTATATATGTGTACATACTTACTGGATAGGAAGGGATGTTATTTTGCATTATATGTTACATGCAGACCTTATCTACCACAGAGATGATGTGCTTACACATCCACACACAGTAGAGAGCTGCACTTTATTACCTGAAACAGATTTGACAAATATGCAAATAAAGTTGTAGGTTGTTCTTTTGTTTTGTTATTCCTTTCATTTCCCTCTGTGGAAACTTGTCTATTTAATGTCTATTTAATGCATGAGTAACCATTTATTTTTTGTTTCTTACAAAATGGTTAATGTAGCATGTATGTTGCTTTCAGGACAAGTGTGCGATGCTCTCCTAATTAATATAATATTGCTCTAGTGTATCTGTTCTGGTTGCAGGTCTTGTGTTTCTGAAGCACGTGTGGTGATGATTTCTTTTCTTCTTAGTGTGTGTCATTTGGGCTATTCCAGGGAGAGATGCCTGGGAAGCCAGGCTTTTACAGTCACACTCTGTGTTGAGATTACAGCGCCGGGTTATTTGTGTTCCTTCTCATCCCTGTTTCTCTCTGTCTCGCTCTTTCCAGCTGGTGTAAATGACTGCTACCGCCTCCCAGCGCAAGATAACCTGCTCAGTCAGCTGGAGCCCCCTGCGGACAGCTGTCTCTCTTTTAGCTGATGGAAAACTGCTACTAACCGCTGAATGGAAGAGCGTGGAGCAGCAACCATACTAGCAGCAGTCGCTGTAGCGAGAGCAAGCGAGGACTCTATTGTTCCCGTGCGTTAAACAGTTTTTCCTTTACAACTGATATGCACAAAAGCAAGATAGAGGCTTTCAGCCTGCTTCTCCCTGAGAAGAAATTTTGAAGAGGGGAATACTATTTGGAGGAGGTTTCACGGTCGGGCTGCGGGCTTTGGACGCGGGCTGCTGGAGGCATGAGGCTGAGAGAGGGGAGCACTGCTTTCCCCCGTGGGCCGGGGCTCTCCGCCCCGCCAGCCCGTTGCATGGGAGTGCTGGTGGTCCTGCTGCTGGGGAGCTGGGGCACTCGGGCACAGAGCGAATTCCAAACTTCGTCCGTCTATCTGTGGAAGACCGGTAAGTAAGGATGCTGTACAAACATAGTAGCAGTGTTGCTGTTGCGTAGTAGCCTGTTTAGTTTCTGTTGCAAGCCGTAACCTTTTTGTGTGCTTTGTGTACGCAGAGAAAGAAAGTTAAATGTGTTAGTGATGTTAATGCGCAGGATTCTAGGAAAACAAAGTGTGTCGCTTACCAGGGTTCCACCAGCCAAGCAAATATGGCAATTAAAAAACCTCACACTTATGACTCTGTGAAGTGTTTTCTGGGTGAGTTGAGGTTTTTGATTTTATGTAGTAGCTCTGTGTTGTATGTAAATAGCATAGGTCAGGGCTCTAGTGCCTGCTCACAATGGAAAGGACCATTTGTTACAGTTGGAGTCAGCAGTGTTAACAGTGCTCTAAAAATATTGGCATTTCACAAAGAAGGATGTAACGCAGCGTGTCTAATCTTTATGCTGTGTGCTGACATGTAATATATTCAGTGTGGTAATTGATGGGGAGTTGGGTTTGTTAAATTTAGGTTTGTTGCACAGTATATAGGACACTTGAAAGCTAATGACGGATTAGGTGAAATAATCCAACTGATGCCAGATCTCATAACCAAAGAGCCAAAGGCAAACAGACTATGTGAATTCAGTGCCACACTAGATAGATAATTTCCTTTACTTTGGTGCTAATTAATTACGTGTATGTTTTAAAGATTGCAGTTGTAACACTGTTTCAACCTTAACTTTGCTTTAAAAATTAATGAGGTCTATCTTGTGTCTATCAGTGTGTTAAACTAATTCAGAACCTTAACATGGAGGAATATGTGCAATTTAGTTCCCTAATACAGTGTTAGTTCCTATGTAAGATTACAAGTCTTCCGAGTCTCCTTTAAGAAATAAAAAAACTGGTTAGTAATTAACATTGGCTTGATAGTTAGTTTTTTTTCCCTGTATGTTGATAGTAATAAGCCAACCCCAAAAGCAGACATTTGTTTAAAATTTGCTTTTCTATTAATTAATGATAAGATAGTAAGAGAGTGCAAATTAATCATTTCTTTGAAAAACAACTTTGAGAAGATGGTCTCTTTCCTGGATGGAGCCTTCTGCCATGAAAACAGATCAATTCACGATCACAGCAATATCCTGAATTTTTTAAGAGGCTCTATCCATACAGCAGCTCAAGCGAAGGATTAAAAGGGAATTCATTTAAACAAGAAGACAGGCTTTCCAATAATGCTAGAAAGAGAAATTTGAGGAAGGGAGAATCCTTTGCAACTTTCACTTCCTTCTGAAAGATGAGTAGTGCAATGGTACTGATTACCTTTTTTTTTTTTTTTTCCTCCCTTTGGCCATTGAAAAATTCCAAATGTAGTTTGTTTCCATTACAGATTTTGAAATACTTGATACATGCTTAAAGGGAGGTGCACAAGTTTATAGGAAAATATAGTAATAATAGTAGCATTTTGCATTTAGGCATTTGCTAAGCATTTGGAGAATAAACTCTCCAGTATTTTATTGTCTCCATTTATTAGATTGTATTTAAAGATATTAGCAGTAAAATAGATTGAGTATAATAACTACAGTTAACCAATACTTATGAAAATGAGGTCCTGACCTGCTATGGAGTTGCTGTTTACTTTGCCTATAGCACACGTGCTCTGAAGTCAGTGAAACCAGGAGAAAATTGGGTTGTTTTTTGTTTCCTCCAAGCTTTTTCCTTTTGTAAGAACTTTTGTTTAGAAGTATGATATAATTATGTAGTCCTAGTAAGCAGTTAGTTTGTACTTTTAAGCATTCCTTTCTGTGACTTCTCTGCTCTGTTTAACCCACAGTAAGGAATAGTATAAGCATGTTCACTGTATAATTTTTAATATTGTAACCTCAGTGATTTGACAATAATGTGATGAAAAACAAGTCAGAGCAGTTCTTTTCTAGCAGTGAATGATAAGATAAGAGTGAATAAGGTAGTGCATTAGAAGCCTAATTATATATTTGTGCTCCTTTTCTTAGCTATTCCTTTGTGTCAAAAAAAAGGAGGAAAAATACCTTTGCATTTGCTGTGTGCTTTTCATTTACACTGAGGGAGTTCTTGCCGGTAGCTTTGTCTGACAAACACAGGCTATCTTTGTACAGAAATTGACTTTGTAACAAAATGTATTGCTTTTCAATTTCCTGTATTTTATTAAATTAGTCTTATGCTAGATCAGGAATAAGAGAGGAAACAGAATAGCCTGTAGGAGCAATTTGGACTTGTGTCATGTGATAAGCCTGTGCTCGTAATGAAGCAATATACCACTTCACTGGATTGTAACCTTGCGGCTTTTAGGGGCTATCTGTGTTTCTCCTGGGGAGAACTAGACATTGCCACACATCTGGAAAAATTGATAAAATATCTTTTCAGCCTGGTAGAGTTGTATGTTACTGTCTAAGTCTCTGATCTCTCTCTCATTCTCCTCTCCTCTTTGCTGGAGAAAGAGGGTGCCAAAATCATCCCAAACAGTGATCAGCAATCCTTATATGTTGACTGCTTTCAACCAGTGTTTTTCTTTTAAGTTCATCACACAGATACTGTCTTAATCTACTGATTGTCTTCAAGTGGTATATGAAATATTTGTGGTTTTATTAGCAGTGGATGTCGTATCTTTATGGTATAGTTGGTATAGTAAGGATATTTAGTTGGATATTACTGATTCTTCTCCCTCCCTCCTCCCCCTCCTTTTTTGTGAAACAATTCATCAGTGATCTGAAGGGATATCTAGCACAAAGTGTTGAAATCTCAGCTGGAGTATTAGAGGAGATGATATAAAACTGAACTGAGCAGTAGTGAGCTTGTGCAACTGAGACAATGTTAACTTTTCTTTCTTTGAATGGAATATAAGTCCCAGAAATGTGTAGCTAAGATTGTGTCTAGTAAATCAGCTTGATTTGTGTGTGTGTGTGCTTTCTGGCACATGTTTCTAGTCTTTTTAGTCACTGAAAACTCATGTTTTTAGTTTTTAGAAGTACTGAGTACTGTGAGTTACTGTGTGCAATTCTGGGATCTTCAGTTCAAGAAAGACAGGGAACATCTAGGAAAAGTCCAGCAGAAAGCCACAGAGATGATAAGAGGTCTGGGGCGTCTCCCTTCTGAGAGACCTGATTCTGTTCAGCCTGGAGAAGAGAAGACCGAGAGGGGGCCTAATCAATGCTCACAAATATCTAATAGGTGGGAGCCAAGTGGATGAAGCCAGATACCTTTAAGTGGTTTCCAGTAACAGAACAAGGAGAAATTGGCACAAACTGGAACACAGGAGGCTCCATACGAACATGAGGAGAAAAATTATTTACTTTGAGTGTGACAGAGCACTGGAAAGGGCTGCTCAGTGAGGTTGTGAAGTTTTATTTAGAGATATTCAGAACCTACCTGAAGGCTTTCCTCTGCTGCCTACTGTAGGAAACCTAGTTTAGCACAGAGTTGAACTATGTCTCCAGAGCACCCTTCCAACCCTTATGATTATGCGATGCATGTCCATTTATTGAGAAACACGCTGATTTTGTTACTAAATTTAGTTTGGCACTAGCTTTTGGAACTGAATTGCATGTATCTGTTTTCTGTTTCTGAAGAGTTTTTTGAAAAAGTATCATGGTGTATGCTACTCCATTGCTTCTGTGCTATCTTATTGCAGTGTGTTCTGTTAAGAATGCCTCAGAAAATAATCTGCAGATGTCATGAGGTTTGAGTTGGGGATTCCTTCTCTTATAAAATAGCAATTATGATACCTGGTGTAGTTTCCTGATGCTGGATTTTAGGGTTGGGGATGAGTTACGAGTCTATTCTCTGCACTTTGGAACTTAGAGTTATAACCCTGAGACATATTCAATCTACAACCTACAAAATTCCAAGGAATGTTGTAAAGTTCAGGTTAGCACTTTTATGGTTTACTGACCTTCAGTTGAGCATGGAAAGTGTTGTAAGCAATCTGCTTTGAGAAGAGAGATTCAACCAAATGATTTCCAGAGGTCCCTTCCAGTCTCTACCATTTCACAGTATGGGTGCTATTACTATTATTTCTACTTTTCCAACTGAAACTGAATTGAATAAATTCTCAAAATCCTGAGTAGAATGAGTATTTGCTTTTGCATAATTATGCTGGAATTATGATGTGTTAGTAGACCTCCAGTATAATGCATGACGTTTAGTTGATCACAGTTGTTAGTCCTTAAACTTCAAGTTTCTTACTGAATGTTCTCATTCCATGCTGTGTATTTTCTTCAGCTAGAAATACACAGCTGGCTTCATTTTCCTTGTCACTGGGCAAAACCATCTGGTTTCATTAAAATAAACCAAAGCAAAGTCTTCTACAGTGCAGGACATCTGACTCTGTATAGCAAAATGAAGAAACAGCTAGATCCCAGAGCTGAGCTGCTGTGTCTGTCTGCTTGATGTTTTGAGGTAGATAATAGCAGTTCTTAAATATTCATTGAACAGAATGTACTGTATTAAGAGATGGTGATTTCCCTGATGTGAGGTAGACACACGTCACTAAACACTGGAGTTATGAAGTTGAAAAATACTTATCAGCCAGGAAACTGAACTGTTTATAAATGGTTATGTGAATTTGAGACTGTCTGGATTTCCTGAAAAGTATGGTGTGCAAATTTAGGAAAATAACAAAAGTGAGAGTACCCTTGTAGGAGGGATCTAAGATGTTTCTATTCATTATGTTTTGAATTACTTCTGACTTCATCTTCAGTATAACAATGATAGCTCACAAAGTTTTAACAAATATGAATGTTAAAGGAGTATCTGAATAATTCAGGCATTTGTGGATATTGCAAAATTTTGCGTACAAATCAAATGTAGAAAAGTGGTAAGCATGGTGGGAACTTTTATGAGGCATGAAAGATTAAAAATATTATGGTAAAATGGAGTTTGAATTATGTTTTTATTTTAAATATTTGTTGTGGGCCAAGAACACTTAATCATTTGTGATCTATGTGTTAATAAAATGATCTATTTCATAATAAAGATGCTTTCTCTAGAGCACTTGGAACTCCTGCTTGCATGGGATGACCTGTTGTGTTCATCAGTGGTTGTACCTCTCAGAGCTGAATGATTTGTAATTAGTTCTTTGGTTCAGATTCATTGTTGTGTTTGATTTCTATGAGTTCCTCAAATATTTAATGTTAAATTCTTATTTTGCCTTAATTGTTACAAAGCTTTGAAGAACACTATGCATGAGAAAAAGAAAAAATACACATCTGTACCCTAATTCAGTAAAAACTACTGTTAACTTCTATTAAATTGTATCATCCATTTTCATTATGTTTTTTTCATATTCAAGAACAACTTATGCTCTTAGTTAATGGCAAGCAGTATAAACAAGATTTTGAATTAACACAAGAGTTAATTCAGAAGTAATGCCTCCTGTTTTATTATACTGGCCAACTATGTTAGAAGTGGATGTTGATGGTATGACAGTACAGGCTGAGCCTTCCATTACATTTTGTTGCTGTGTGACAGATGACAGCAGAGGGACAGTCTGACAAAATGGTGCTGACATGGAAGTATGTATGAAGAAAAGGTATGGAATTGTATTACTCCATGAACAAAAAATGGCATCCACTGACATTCATCAGTGCTTGCTGAGTGTTTGTGGAGACTGAACAGTGGATGTGAGCTCAATGAGGTGATGGGTGGTGACAGCAACATAAAAGACAAGCCACGTTCCAGATGGCCATGCACAGCAGTGGCACCACAAAATGAAGAATGCCTTGTTTTGCTCATTAGCGCAAATTGGTGGATTACAACTACAGAACTCTCTGTGGATCTGGATATCTGTTTCAGTGCATTGGAAAGGATGGTGGCAACGTTGGAATACCACAAAGTTTGCAGCAGCTGGGTCCTGTGGGCATGAGACATTGTATCACCATTCTGAGCTGGAGTCAAAACAATGGTCCATGAAGTGGCAAGAATGTAAATTCCCTGTTGATTAAAAAGTTTAAGATGTTGTCCTCAGTGGGTAAAGTGGTGTGCACTGACTTCTGGGATAAAGAAGGGATGATCCTTCAGGATTTCTTGGCATTGTGATAGACCATCATCTCTGACCATTACATAGCAGTGCTAAGTAAACAGAAGTCTTGAACTTCCAGTGTCAGGCTAGAGAGGAAGAAAGCCTTTCTCTTGCGATACAACAATACCAGGCACCATACCAATTGGAAGAGTGGAGCATGTGGCCAATCTTGTCTGGGCTGTCCTTTGGCATGCACAGTATGGTTTGCATTTGGCATCTTTTGACTTTGAAATTTGAGCTGATGAAAGATGGACTGTGTGGGTAATGTTTTCTTAGCAATGATGTTGTCATAGCAGCTGTGAAACAGTGGGTCACCTCCACTGATGCAGATTGTTATGAGTGTGACATGCAGGCTCTTTTTTATTGCTGATGTAAATACATAGCTAGTGGTGGTGATAATGTTGAAAAATATTTTTTTTTGTAGCTGAAAATTTGCTCTCTCAAATAATGTTATTGTGCTCTTTGTACCCATTGTAGTTTTTGTGAAAATAGGAGGCGCTACTTTTGGCGTAATGCAGTGAGGGGTAGAAATTCCTAAACAAAGATTGCCGTAGTTGTCACTCTTTTGAAAACAAGATTGAATATTTTTTCTTGGTTTTTATTTCATGGTGAAGAACATGTATATCCATTTTCTACATGCAACTAAGTATAAGCATTTTTTTTTTTTTTTTTTTTTTTTTTTACCCTGTGCTTCATTTATTTTTAAGTCAGCTGCTGCTGTGATCTGTGATGTGCTGTCACCTCTGGGTGTGTTGCCTGCCTACAGGTACTAATATTATTACCGAAGAGTTGCACAAAATCAGCAAGGTTCGATCATACTGTAAAATTGTTTCTTCTGACAGTTTGAAGTAATGCATGTTATGCTCTTCAAGAGGGAGACACAGCATTGAGTTGATATGACTTAATATGACTTATTTTATCTTATCTCTTGACAAAGGTATTACCTCCTGGATTCTATTCATCACTGAGGTTTTAAACACTGTTGACCAAGTTCCAGGTGGCATAAATCAGTGTAATTCTGCTGAATTATTTGGACTGTCTGCAGGTGTGTGATCACGTAGACTTAGTCTGCTGCATAATAATTGCTTTTGGCTGTTTCCTATTTCTCTTTAACAAACTAAGATAAAATTTTAAATATACTTTTTGTGAGTAACAGCCTCTAGCCAGAGAACACACAAGTCTACAGTTTTATGTATATGGTTGTATCTTGGTATGGTATGTAAGAACAGATCCTTAGGTAATAACTTGCTCAAAGTGGGAGGCAATAGAAATTCAGAGACAAGAGGTGATTTGGGCATAGAAAACATCTGTAGTATCATAAGTTCTCCTGGGAGAACTGACGCCCAGTGTTCTCAGATCAGTGAGCTAAGTGGTTTCTAGTGGGGCTAGAAGGTCATTACAGGCCCTGCAGGCCAAAGGCTCTCCTTCAGCTCTTTTTGAGCTTTTTCAAGCTGTAACATCTCTACTTGTGCTCCGTCCTCTTGGAGAACTGTGTAAAAGCATCCTACTTCACCTGAAGACCCTAAGAACAATTCTTTCTTGTTCTTTAAAGATGTCAATGACCACATAATTCTCCTTCACTTCTTGATTAAAAACTCAGGTCTCAAAACCCCTTTGATTTTTAACCTCTTGGTTTTATACTTCCCAAAGATAGAAAAAACATATCTATGATTTATGACGTTACATGTTTCAAGGCAAGCTCTGTATTGAAGACTTAAGTACTGGAAGTAAAATTGAAAGGAGGAAAGTTCCTCATCTAACACCTTTGGTTGCTAATATGCATGAACTTCACTGAATAAATTTCAGTTCTTAATTTATTTTTCTTATGTGCTTATGACTGTATGTTTTTGCCTGACTGTTCCTGGATCATATTAATGCCTGAGAGTGGGCAGAAGTCCTTCCTAAGAACTCAATCTAGTAGGCATTTCAAAATTTACCTAAATGCATACAGACAAGCATGATCACAAAGGAGGAGGAAGAGAAATGAACTATCTAATAGCTCTCTGGTTAAAGTGCTTGCTTTTCAAAGGTTATGTCAACCTATTTGCCAAAACTCCTCCATCATGTAGCACAAAATATCCCCTTTTGTTTCAGCACTGTGGCTTTCCTTTTTTTTTTTTTTTTCTCTTCTTTTTACGTTCAAGAACAGAGTAAAAGAATTTTGCAGTAATTGCAACTTGAGATGAGAGACGGATAAGCCTATGTCAGTAAATAGAAAACTCTTGATTTTAAAGAGATTATGAAGGAATGATCTAAAGAGACAGATTAGATGTGGAGTCTCAGGGAAAATAGTGAATGAGAAAAGATGCTTTAACTCGAGTCCTGACTGACAGAAAAGGAGTTCAGGTGGTGTCCTTTGTAATGATGAGAGAAAGCAATGAGGACCTATTCAATGGAAAATGGAGCTCTAGTTAATGTATTATGAACTTGATCTGGTGCCCGCATCCATGAGGATGAAAAGAGAAATTCAGGATTTTTAAAATATTAATGTAAAATGTGATTTGAGGTTTTTTTTTATCTTGCTGATTTTGCTTTTGTTTACAGGTTAAGATAGATGCTGCTTTTATTCAAGTTCTGTTTCAGAGAGTCATAGGATAGCTGGAGTTGGAAGGGACTTCGAAGGTCTTCTAGTTCCAACCCCCTGCTGAATACAAGTAAAATAAAAGCTAATGTGAGCTATTTTGTTACCACAAAACAATCCTAGAAGCTCCTTTATTTACTACTATCATATGGATACTATGCAGCATTAAATGTATCAGTGCCTGGCATTTCACACAAAATCCAGCGAATGTTCCAGTGGCCTCTCGGCATCAGTTATCACTGTGCATTTTGGAATGATTTTTCAAGTTGTCACTATCCCACAGTATTTGCTTTTTGAGCTTGCTTTATTTGTGTGTTTTCCCAAGGTTGTTTTAGTATCTTATGTCAAAGGAATATTATGGGAAAAACTGTTGTGTTTGGGTGAGCTCAGAGCTTAGGCCCTAATTGACTTGTCCAAGTGGAGAATGGTGCTCTTGGAAACAGCCAGCTTTCAATCAAACAAATACTGGTAAGGGTCTTCCATAGGTATTTTGAAGGAGATAATAACTTTTGTGTATACTGCACAAAGTTGTTTTATTATGATATTAATTGGAAATAGTTTCTTATGTAATGAGGCATGTTTCAACATTTTAAAAGATTGATGACATCTACTAAGCCAATGAGAAATTTCTTAATGAGATATTATTACTTTTTACTTCCTGTGTTATACAAAATGAAATGT
The DNA here is from genome assembly GCF_019232065.1 of Centrocercus urophasianus. Classification (NCBI taxonomy): domain Eukaryota; kingdom Metazoa; phylum Chordata; class Aves; order Galliformes; family Phasianidae; genus Centrocercus; species Centrocercus urophasianus. The sequence continues at coordinate 21,924,684 of NW_024884711.1, forward strand.
TTATATTACTGAGTAATAATGTAACTCTCCCTATGTGTGCTGGGGAATAGCTATTTTACCACTAAGCCATCAGAGAAATTAAGATCAGAACAGAGAGAGATTGTTTTATAATGACTTTTGTGTTTGTACAGTGCCTAGCACAACTGAATTCTCCTCAATTGTTGGTGTTCCTATGTACCACATCTTTATACAAAATTATATAATTAAGACCTGTTAAAGAGACTGTTTACAAAGATACAAAGATAAATTATTAACAGTGTAATAGAACATTCAAGTAACTTCAATTGACAAAAGCATTTTGAATAGTTGATGCCCAAGATGTCATACTAGAAGATAATAGAGGAGAAAATTGTTTTCAGAGGAGAGCAATGCTATGAAAAATCCTGGAAAACAATATTATGAAAAATGTAGTTTTGTCTGCCTTGCAGTTTCAATGTGCATTGTTAGGAGAAAGATAATTTTAGTAGAAAACATTCCTAGAAATAGAATTGTGTTTAAATATTACTTAACATTTCCACATTGGCAGACACGCCAGTCATCCCTTCTTCTATCAATGCCATAAAACTCTTGTTTGAGCTTAACATGAATGTGTTTGATTATTCTAAATGAAGTTGGGTGTTTTGGTATTGTTACTGTATGGTTCTCAAGATATGCCATGTGCAAGTGGAAAAGGATGAAATGGAAGAGATTAGGATGTTTGGTAAAAAATGAAGAAAGAAGTTATGTGAGTGAAGAGCGTAAACATGAATAGTAAGACCAAGCAACCAGCAGTTAGTTTCTGTCTAATGCAGAAATTTTGAGGTTAAGAAACTCAAGAGGCTGAGAGAAGAAAGCAATTGCTATGTGATTAGATAACATGTAAGTTATAAGATATCTTTTTCTAGTGAATCTGTTTTGAATCTATTTCCTCATGACATTTCAAATAATACATACATTTGGGCTCCTGCTTGCATGTGTAGATGTGTGTGTTAGTCTGAAACAATTACTGAATACTGTTTTATGGGTCCAATAGCACTACCTTAAAATGCATGTAATGATGAGTCTTCACAGTCTAACTGTGGCACATCTTGAATCTGTATTCTCATCTAATAAGAGAAACATAATGTTAATCTACTAATAACTTATTTTATGAAATTCCAGCTTTGCTATTGCTTGCTGTAACTTACAGGAAGAGTTGAAAGTTGCCCATGTAACCACATCTTTTTTTGAACCCTAAATGAAAGTCATTATATAGTTACTTTATAGACAATATCATTGGGAACACCAGCTTGTTCCTGTAAGATATGCTTGATACCATGCAAGAGATTATAAAAAGAGAAAGAGGGAGAGTGATAAAGCAGCTGAGCATACAAGGAAGATTTGTAGTCTTTAACTTGACAAGGATGAATGGCTAGTGGCTCTTCATTTTTCAACTTGATTTATGAGCATGAATACCTGGGGCACCTGAACCATAAGACTTTCAGGTTATTTTCTATACTGTGTCTTTGTAGTGAGCTGAAAGGAGAAGTCTATGTGCTGTACTGCATGACAATGGTTTCTCTGAAACTCTGAAAAGCATATCAGCAGTTACCAGAATGTTGTATTTCTAGAGGTAACTTAAATATTTACTAGTGATATTGCATTCTACTTGGTATATATGAGTACAGATTATAGCTGAGTCTTGGATCTACTTTTATAACAAGATTTAAATTATTTTGCCTGATCAGTTAAACAAAATTTTCATTTTAAGGTGTCATTTTTTTTTTTTTCCTTATTCTTTTAGTAAAGGAAATTTACACTTTTGTTGTGAGGATGTTATATAGTAAATGTCTTCCCTTGAAAATATTAAATTTCCCTTGAACAGTGTACTGCGTAGTTTCTCTCTTAACACAGAAGTTAAGGCCCTTATGGAAGAGTTCATAAACTGCAGCTTAAGTTGGGTAGTGAGGATATTACCTTTTGGACAGAGAAGTAGATTTTTTCAGAACTTTGTTGCTGTTGTTTTGTAGCTTTGTTGTTGTTGCTCTTGGTTTATATTGTTTGCTATTTATTCTGAAGCCTTGCACGTAAAAGAATTGAATAACAATTTAGTGAACAGAATACTACTGTACAAACAGGAAAGACCTGTGTTAAAGATGAACAAATCTACTAATTTTAAAATCTCTTCATCACTGCCATTTAAGATATTTTCATACTGGTGGGAAATATTTAGTATTAGACTAAAACTCGGACTAAAACTTCAGATGAAGCTGATTGTGTGTCTCTGTAACTAAAGTAAACGTTGTTACTGATCATATGTAAATACTTGTTTGGGTGTGAGCTGTTGTGAAGGAAGTTGATAGGTATCTTGCTACTGAAGTCTGTTTCGCTGGAAAAGGTTATATGTCAATTCATTTGAACAACAACTTGCTTCTCTAAACTAAAGGCAGTCTTCCATATGCACTCATATCTTTCAAAATATATTGTTCTCTCAGCAAACAAATATGTCATTATCTACAAAGCTTACTATTATCACACTATGAATACTATGAATGGAATCCTGTCTCTATATAACCCCCTTAGAGAAATTAGAAGCTCTCCTAGAGGCAGGCATTCATTAAATAAAATATGAATGTAAGGACAAATTCAGATGAAAAAAGGTGCACCTTAAATAAAAGATAAAGTATTAAATGGAAGAGTTAAAAACAAACAAACAAACAAAAGTTTTCATTCCTGGGATGCCTATATTATTTGCTAATGCAATTCAGTGTTGCAGTTTCTTTTCAGTTTAAGAGGGATGTTCTTAGCCTTTTATGTAAATGTTACCACTTGAGAGATGCATACTTTAGAAAGACCTAATATATTAAAAAGCTATAAAACAAAGATGTCCTTCTTTCATTGTAATGAATCAAAAAGTTATTTTAATTTGTCTTTTCAGAGTAAGTATTTAAAAAGAAACAAGTTATCACTGATTTGGGTTTATTAATTTTTTAGAATGCTGTAGAGCTTGTTTAACCTACAGAGGAAACACAAATTAAACTGGAGTGTAGAACATCAGACAGAATTAAAAAAAAAAAAAAAAAAAAAAAAAAGTGTTCTATCACTTTACCTGTGTCTGCTGCTAATAAGCACAGAAGTTGTCTAATTCACTGTAGTAGGTCATAAGCAAGGAATCCATTTGAAGTAGTAGTGTGGCTTTTGGTTTTGAATTTTTAAAGTATAGATGAAGAAGGCTCCCTGAAGAAAGAAACTCATTAAGAAAGCCAAGGGCTTTTTGGAGAATGCGTTCTATTCAGAGTGTTTTTTGTTCCCCACCATGTATGTCTCAGAGCACACTGCAGCTTCTAATGAAAAAATAATGCAGTTCATTAATCTGGAAAAACTTCTGAAAGTAGCTACATCTTCACAGTATTCTGGGAATTAGTTTGAACATAATTGGTTGGATGTCAATATTAAAAAGCTCTCTAATGAAAAGGGAAATGTTCAAACTATGATAGTTTGCTGCTTCTGATGAAAAATTTAATGAGGCTGAATAATTACCCTTTCTCCCTTTTTTTTTTTCTTCTCAATCTACAATATTTTTCCCAAGCACTGCTTTACTTTTATTGTAAATATTTTAAACTGTAGGGTTTCTGTCATTGTAACTGAAAGACTACGCTGCATGCTGCACTATGTTATAGCTGACTTGCCTTTTTCTGTAATCCTCCTCTTCACTTCATGACTATATTCCTCAAGAAGTGTATTTGTCAGCTGTCATGCCCCTCAGCTATCACTTAGCTGAACTGTGCTTAGTGAACTCTAATCTTTCTTGATAAATCAACCTATTAGTGTTGTGCCAGACAACACAGTATCTGCCATTTACATAATAGTTCCCCTAGTTGCTCTAATGTGACTTGTATTCTAACTTCAGGTTGAGAATTACTTTCTTCTGCTATGTGAGCATTGCCCAGATACATGTACTTCCCGGTTACAGAGTTGACTGCTAATCACCCCTTTAATAAAGTGGCATAACACAAGAAAGTAGGGATATTTCATGGAAAAACTATTAGGAGAAGGAGAAAGGAGGAAAAAAAAAAAAGCTACAGAACTACATTAGGCACTTTACTGAGAGTTTTCAGGCACTGGAACAGGCTCCCCAGGGCAGTGATCATGGCAACAAGCCTGCCAGACATCAAGAAATGCTTGGATAGTGCTGTCAGACCTAGGGATTGAATTTTGGATGCTACTGTGTGGAGCCAGGAGCTGTACTTGAAGATCTTTGGGTCTCTTCCAACTGAGGATTTTCTATTACTATTTATTTACTGGAATGGAGGACCTTTGCTCCTTGGAAGCGATCACAGTGATACAGTGTATGTCTGATGTGATGTGGTCTATAGTTTGATTGATGTTGTCATATTTTAAATGCAAGGTGCACTGCAGATCATTCAGTGGAGTTGTGAAGAAGTCAAGTCAGATGAGAAATGAAACATTCAGACTAGCTCTTTAAAATTCAGTTTTTGTATATAAGATTTGAAGTCATGAAAATGTCTGTATAATCTATGTTTTTTTTTTTTTGTTTGTTTGTTTTATTTTAGTGGAAATTATGTATTTGTAATTACTGCGATTTCTCATCTGATGTGTGTTAGCTTTTTCATATCCTATCCATTTTCTGTCCGGTAGGTTAATGGAAGTTGTATTGAGACGTTTGTCCTAGGTGTTGATCATAGCTGCCCATTCAATGACTGCTCAGAATTTTGGAGAAGAAGCCATAGGTCCCTGCTTGCAACAAGAAATAGTGGTTCACCTTTTGGTCGTGTTGCATTAATACTATTTCCAAGAGAAGAATAAGAGAATTTTTTTTTTTTTTTTTTCCGCTCATCCTGCCAGCATCTGAGAATTTTTATCAAAGGTAAACTGAAATTATAATACAAAGCCTAAACCATTTTGGTAATGGTATTCTAAATTTTTAAGTTACAGACTTTGAACATCAGTCACATCATGAAAGCGATGCAAAACTTGATTTGAATTTCCATGGAGATATTAGGTTCTTCAGAAGACATTTACTGATGTTGTAGAGCCTGCGGTCTTGCAGATGACCTGGAATGCCAAATTAGGAAATTGATAAAGCTGAAAGTGGTTTGCTATGCTCTACTTCCCAGGCTGCAAGCCACCTTGTCACATGTAGTGCTCATGATATCATCAAAAATACGACATTAAGAGGCAGCATCTTTTTCCCCACTTTGTAAGAAGGTGAAGAACTTTTAGTGTAATCTGAATAAGAAAAGTGTGAGCACACATCTACACAATCTTTAAACACAGTAACTTTTTTTTCCCTAATTTCTATTAATACTGTGAGTTTTCCCTTTTGATTTTGATTAAGAGAAATGGCAAATTTAGATCTTTCTAGCAGGATGTCTAGTTTCCTAACAAATGTTTCTTCTTATTACAAAGATCACAATAACAGTTCATTTCTGTGGGATTTTTTTTTCATTGAGAAAATAAAATTTTATTTTAAATAAAATTTATTTTAAATATATATATATATATGGAGTTTACTATTAATTGAGTGGAAAGGGAGAAATACTTACTTTGAAAGGTATCTGATTTTTTTTTTCCCATTCTAATTCATTTTTTATGCAAAAATTTTGATGTTTTGTCTTATTTCTTTTTCCTTCAGCACGTATTTTGTAGTATCACTTTATTAATCTTTGTGCCCATCTCAATATGCTGAGATCTTGGTGTATCGTTTAAAGTTTAATGTAGATAAGGTTTAATATACAATGATGCAGCTTTTCCCATCGTGGAAAACTCCTTTAAGTTTTATTACTCCTTAAAGTTTTATTCCTCCTTGTGTTACTGGCATTACCTTTATTTGTAAGAGTGTAGAACATCTTTCTGATAGCTCATGATCTTTCATTTTCTTTTCTTTGTCTTAGATGCTTCCATTTATACAGTACATATTCTAAGAAGATGACCAGTACTGTGGCCGTTGTCTGATTTAACTGCTATACCAAAAACTACTTCAAAAAAAGAAAAATGTTTAAAATTAGTGCCTTGATTTTATTTCATTTTCAGAAGAATTTCGTGCAATAGCTATATTAGCCTTTTTGCTTCGGTTGAGGAATAGCAGCTAATCCCCTAAATTAAGAGAAAATGATGAAATGTAGCTTACTGGCACATTGCATCCTCTTGTTTTGGGAGAGTTTGTGGAAAAGATTACTCCTTTATCCTTGAACAATATAAATGTCTGCTAGAGATTATTTTGTACAGTAATGACTATATAATTTTAATAGGTAGGCCTGGTAAATGTACAGAAACACATTCTGAATTAGTTTAGGTATTTTGATATTTGGATTGCAGGCTATTTTATTTGTTAATTATTTTATCGCGCCATCAGGGAGTTTTTCACATAGATTTGTTGTTAGTTCCAATAGTTACCATACTTTGGCTGATGGTTCATGATTTTATATAGGAGTTGTACAGTTCTAAGTGCCTAACCTACTTCTGTTTCCTTTTTCCGTCTCTCAGGGCCATTGTCATCTATAGAAAAGAAGTAGTGAAAATATTGTGTACTCATGTGGTTCCTACCACCTCTGAGGTGGAAAAAAATACTTCTAAGTTTCTTCACAGTGCAGGCAAAAAGGAGTTTGCTCCTCAGTTTTGCAAAATAAATTGAGATGTAACTGACTTTCTTCAGTTATAACACCTGCCATTTTGAAATCCTTTGGCCTGCCTGATTTTTGTGCATGTGCTGTGCATGTGACTGTGATTTTATATCTAGAGAGTGCTTTTTATTGCTGTTTCATTTTTGAAGAAGATAATGTCATGTGTGTTTAGAAATAACCGGTCTTGAGAAAAGTTTCAAAACAAGAAGTTATTGTTTTAAAACCTCTTTAATGGAAAAGCTTTCAAACTAAAATTTAATTCATTGTAGCCACTCAAGGACAAAGGCAATTTAGTAGATTCCAAGCTGCTGCTTTTATCTGCGTTGATAATGCTGCATCAATCTTGGGCCTTGGCAAAGATAAAGAAATTGTTCCTACCAGCATAAAAGCCATTTTAAAGACCATGCATGTACAATGACTTCTTGTGAATAATTTTTAAAATAATGTCTTTTGTTCAATTTTAAGTTTGTTCTGTAAATGCCCCTGTCTAATTTTTCAGTACAATGGGAAAAGTTAAGCAATGTTTTTACCACAAAACATTGTAGTGAATAGCACAAACTCTGTGGTGAACATCCCAGTTTTACTGCCATTCAGTAAAATATTTTGTATGTTGTTTACAAGATACTAGATGACCCACTTGGACATATACCCAGTATTTCTACTTAGGCCAGTGCAATTAAGAGATTCTTAGTTTACAAAGTATTAAAGTTGATTTAGTACTGACATATTTGTAAAAATGCACTTTAACAGTGCAGCCTGGTACTTTCGTTTTAGAATAATCTTAATACGTTTTTGGTGATTAAATAAACGTATCTCTTGGAAATAGTCATGTCATTATGATGCTTTAGAATTATTTAATAGAATTTTCATTGCTGGAAGATCTTTGTCCACTTCTCACTGTCAGGATTTCTGACATCTAACAGATTATTGTAATTTAGCAGATGGCTCCAGACTCAATCTTTAATCACTAAATTCTAGCTGAAAGTTTGGAATTTATCCATTTCATTCTTAGCCATGGAATAACACTGGGACAGATGGATTCTGCTCTGTTTGTTGCAGTTGCAAGATAGAACACTCTGGCACAGTAAAAACTGATGTGAAATGCAACTAGCATTGTCATAGCCTTGTGCAGCATTTAAGGGATACTCAAATAATTACTTACAAATCTTACAAAAGGAAAGCTTAGCACCTAAGAACAAGAAAATAAATTATACATTTTTAAAAAAAATCTTACTGTATTAAATATGGTAATTGTTTTATATGGCTTTTCAACTTAGATATTGTGTAGTTTCTTTGTTGCTTGTAATCATCTTCATGAGAATTTTAAAGTGCATAAAAATACAGTCTTGAAATATTTTTGACAATGTTACAGATACTTAGAATATCCTTTATTCATATATACCAAGTTGTTAACTGCAGAAGACTTTGGCAATTGGTTGTTGTTGGAGAAGTACATGTGTTAAGGTTGTCAGTACAGTATCTTTATTGAAGAAGTCTTTGGCTTGGTTTTAAGTGAAACTCACAGTACTACTAATGCTACTTTATCAGAATGTTGTTTTCATACAGTGCTCTCTTTGTGTCAGAGTACTCTGCCATTTATTTAGCTGATTTGGTGACAGGTTGTTATAACTGCATCTCAGAATCCAGAGGTAAAATAACGATCTCTCTAGCTCTGTCAGACACTACTAGCTTCTGCTTTTAAATGGTAATCTTTCTTACTGCAGATTTTAGAAATCTGTTTGCATTTTGTGCTTTATTGTGAAAAATTTTATTAAGTAATTGATAAAAACTGCTTCACTGTAAAAACAAACAAAAAAACAAAACAAAACAAAAAAAAAAAACCCAAACCAAACAAACAAAAACCAAGAAAAAAAACAAAACCCAAACTGTATTGCTGATCAAGCCTGTATTTTTTTCCCCATGTTTCCTTTTTAATGCTGCTGTGCATGGGTCTCAATTCCATCATCATTAGTTCTGAGAGTTTTGGAAAGAAATAAAGAGTTCTGTTGTCAAAGTTTGTAAGTTTTGGTGTAATCTATCTTTTTTTCAAAGCTTCTAACTACTATTTACATCCCAGAGAAGAATTCTGACTGACTCTCTGTGCTTGGAAGTGTAACTTTTAAATTTGTGATTCATTTCTATTTTGCAGAAATAACATCACTGTAGTGAATTAAAATAAAATAGTGTTTCAGGGGTTTTGAAAAACATAATCTTTAATGTAAAATACTGAGTTTACCTGAAGTATAAGCTTTTATTTCTGTCCTTTTGGTCCATCTTCTCTAAACAAGGACTTAACAATGCTAAATCATTTTGCTTTACTTAAACGTGACTATCAGATAGGATTGCTATACCATAATACTACTGGTGAGAGGTTATGCTAGGAATAAATTAGACCAATTATTAGAGAGAGATGGATTTCATCTCTCTTCTTCTACCTCCTTAAGTATGGTATTCTGGATATTCAATGTTTTGAACTGTATATAAAAAAAAAGCCATATGGTATTGCATGTCCTTCCTGATTGGATGTAACACCAGATGTTACTCTGAGTAGACTATATAGATTTTGTCTATAAATGTTCAGGCATTTGCTTTCAGATTTGCTGGCAGAGTGTATTGTCTGAAAATTAGGTTATGATATACTTGTAAACATGAGAGGGATCTAAGTGTGATTTTTTTTTTTTTTTTTTTTTTAATTTGTAATTTCCATGACCTGTTTGCAAGCTTGTATGCTAAATAAAAGCACAGTGTGTTGTGACTTTTTTTTGTAAAGCATAGATCTTGCTTTTATTTTGCGAAGTAGCGCATGTAGAAGTAATTATTTGTATTGCAAAATAAACTACAAAAAAGCTCTCTTTATGGAGTCAAAATAATTATGGTGTATTTTTTGTGGCAGATGGAGGATAGTAATCATATTCATTTGATGTTTTATTGCTTTCCATGCATCATACTCTCTAGTAAAAGCAGAGCCAGCAGAACTGACCAGTGACTTTGGAGGACTAAGAAGAATAGGGTATTCCCATATTTCTGTGAAAGTACCCAAAATATTATGACACAGCAAAATTTCAAGCTGAGTAACTGTCACAGTTTTGGCTGGGATAGTTAACTTTCTCCATAGAAGCTCTCATGATGCCATGATTTTGATTTTTGATGATGACAGTGATGCTAATACACTGATGTCTCGGTTGCTGATGAGCAGTGCTTACACGAAATTGTGGACTGTTCATCTGTTCATGTTGTCCTGCCAGTGAGGAACTCAGCGTGCACAAAAGTGCTGGGAATGGACAGAGCCAGGACAGATGACTCAGACTTTTTTTTTTTTTTTTTAAAAAAAAAAAAAAGGGGGGCATTCATATCACGTGGTGTCGTGCTGGACAATAAAAGCTGGGATAAAGAAAGAGAAAGGGGGGAACTTTGGGAATGATGGCATTTGTTTTCCTAAGACAATTCATGCACATGAATTCGCTGCTTTGCTTTGTGCATGCAGCTTTTACTTTACATAGTATGCTGGCTTTAGAACCTACAAGTTCTCATGCTTTTGTTCCAGTTCTTCCCCTCATCCCATTTGGGGAAAGTAGATGAGTGGCTGCAAGGTGCTGAACTGATGCTGGTGTTAAATCACAACATTTTAGTGGGGGAGATAGTTAAGAATCAAGATCTTTCTGCTGGTATTTTTTTCTCAGGATATCACATTTCCTATGACTTGACACGTGCCCTTTTGTAAGAGCTCTGGGGTTCATGGAAAGAATTTTTACTCTTCATTTGTAGTGCAGATCAGTGTTTACAGTACAGTTGAAGGCTATACTGTACACCATGAGTTTTTGAATCTATCTTTTTCTTTCTTTCTCACCCATGCTGATGCATGAGAACCAGTATTTCCTTACTTGCTGCCCCTTGCTATTGTTGCTTTACAGAGCCACAGGAGTTCCTTGACTGCTGTGTCCATCAGAGAGTGTGTGGATGGTTTTTAACATTCACAGTCATTCTAGTTGGATGGGTTATTGATGAAATTGCTGTTCAGATTGGGTGACAATTTAATACAGTATGTGATAACTGAAATGAATGACCTTTGCTGCAATTGATGTTGGCCTTTCTCCCTGTTAAGTGACCGTTCAATTTATCTAACTTATAGGAAATATTGTGATTGCTGAATGAACTGTCTTGGATGAAGATACCCACCATTCATCTTGAGAAGGTTGAGTGGACACTGGTAATCAGAAAAGGTCAAAGAGCATAATTTAAGACAGTGTAAATCTAGTGTTCTTTTTCAGAGGTAGAAGTGCACGGTGTAACTAAGTATCCAACTGGGATATTGATGAGTCTGGTGTAGGCAAACCAGTGGAGTTCAAGACTGTTTTAAGTGCCCAGAGTGCCAGTTTGTAGGCGCTGTACCAAACAAAGTAAAAGTTTCAGTTTTCACTGATATGTGCAATTGTTTAGTTGTGTCATAAAGACATGCTGGACATTTAGTACATATGTAACTACTATTTCATGGAATATAGAGAGACAGATGTTTGTCTTCAGGGAAGATTGGTTTATATTGATCAGATAAAATGTGGTCTATTGGTGAATTTATACAGGTTATTTTTGAAGATCTTCTACTGTTGCAGAACCTCACCACATTCATGTGTCATTACTACTACTGCTATGCTGACTTAGAAACAATCAAAGGGAAATGAAGAGCAATCAATCTGTATGTTTTTCTTCAACCAGTATTGATTTAATCTATTAAGATTATTTTCTGTTTGATTATTCTGAATCTTAGCATGGAATCTTGTTTTATCAGGTGTATGGTTAACAGTGATTTTCTTCTCCTGCTTTCACTGCTGACCTAATATCATTGATATATTGCTGAAGTTGTGCACATACGGGATGTATAGGAATTTATTAACTTAGAAAGTTGTACATTCTAGAATGTATTGTCTATTTATCATAATTATACTTTTTTTTCTCTCCTTTTTTTTGTTTTTCTTTTTTAGATTTTGCTCTAAGTATTAATCATGGCTGTATGATTTCTTGTGGGTAGGCACATTAAGACTGAAATCTAAACGGGTGGAAACATTATTTCAGGGTTGTGTAAGAAACCCGGTATACTGAAAGGATACACTGACAACTTTCCACTCTAGGCATCTAAGCTATTTAGATCCTTTGGAATTTTCACTATTAAGAGACTAACAAGGTATATTGTATTATTTCATATCACTGAGGTAACGTAATAAATCTTTATTCATTTTCTCATATATTCAGAAAAAATTAGGTTTGCATTTCTCGTAGTATTGACACAAGTGTTGCACAAGGGCTGTGCTCACATAGATGTGACATTCAACCTCATTTGAATTGTCTTATTTGACCTGTATGAAATAGTATGAAGTTAGAAATGTAATCACTTCTATTTTTTTATCTTATCTTGGTCAATCATAAGATAAATACATTATAAGACACACTGTAGCACATTTAATTTATTATAATATCTTCATTAATTATGTATGACTGAACTCATAATTTCAGTGCATGTATATACACACATGTATGTATGTTTAATGACTGCACAGTAAAGCTTGATTGAAATTTCATTACAAACTTGTTAACTGGTAGGTTAAAGTGTAGACTCTGGTTGTTAATTAGTTCCCAACAGCAAAATTATTAGTGCAGTAGGTCAGAATTACTGCTGCCAAATGAAAGCTGCAATAATCAGTACTGTATCTGGGTCAGAGACCAATCCAGTCATAAATACCATGATTGCTTGGGCCTGGAGGGTGCAGGGCTAGAGCGAGCTGCTCTGCAAATCTGACAATTTAGGATTGCTCCTGTATCACTGCTGAAACTATGGGCTGTATGTGAGCAGTAGCTGCTTTCCCATCCCAAGTCCTTGCTGACACTGGAATACAGCTCATCATCAGGAATGATCAAGCATGAGGCAGCATTTTGCATAATGAATTGTCACCACTGGAGATGTGTGAGCTGGGATGTTTGGTTGCAGAAAACTGTGCTGATAAGGATCCCATTGCGGGAGATAGTAATTAACAATTAAAATGTCAGAAATAGCATCAAATGGATTCAAACTCTAAGTTAATGAATTGTTCTGAATTCTGGGGTGTCTTGTTCATGTGTTGTAAGGTTTTTTTTATTGTTGTTTTTGCTCATGCTTAATTCAAAATGGAAAATAGTTCACTCTATCATGCATGTACATATCTCTGTTTTGAACATGGGCAGGAAATCTGGAAGCAGTCTTACTGATTTAGCCTTTAAATGTCTGCTTACGTAATCACCTAAGAGTGAAGGGACAAAAGGAAAAGGAGACTGAAGCAGCTGTTTCTCCCAACAGGTCCCCCAAACTGTGCAAAAAGTTCAACCTCAAAAAAAAAAAAAAAAAAAAAAAAAAAAAAAAAAAAAAAA
>NW_024884711.1:21937778-22009789 GCF_019232065.1 Centrocercus urophasianus
AAAAAAAAAAAAAAAAAAAAAAAAAAAAAAAAAAAAAAAATCTGTGATGCATAATATATCATTCCATCAAGGTTGCTTTTGCTCTGAACATTAAATGCATTCTCACAGGAGGACAGTTAAGTATCTTCAGCAATAAACAAGAAACACAAAATTATATGGATGGAAAACATGAGTCAAATTTCATCCTAGAAAATGTTGATAACAGTTTCATGGGTAAACAAAAGCATATTGTAGGTGAAAGTAGTTAATTCAAAGCAGTGCTTCTAGGTTGTCTTCAATTTAATTTCTAATTATTTTATTTTCATTCTCTCTATTCGTTTAAACATCAAGCCGTATTTTCCCAATGTTTTGAACAATAATGCAGAAGTATTTACGTACTTCATATGAAGCTGCTTATCTGATTTCTTTTTACTACAGTAGACCAGAACTTTAAAGATTTTGTCTTCCAACTTTTACTGTTTCCAGCTGAGATACCCTAATGTCTGTGCATCAGTACAACATCTTTTGCTTTGAAAACAGATTTTTATTACATTTAGTATCAATGCATATATAAATCTTGTCCTTAAATATCTATGTCTAAATTAAGAGTAGTTCCACAACCATTTGAGATCATTTTGTAAAGTGTTAATTGTGATGATTAAATGCCATATGATAGTGTTTAAATAAAAAGCTCTGCTGTTACATGTTCAATTTTCTACACATTTTCATCTTTGTTGTAAATAGAAGTTCTTCCAAAAGATCTTTAACTTGTCCTTCTTCCCATTCAACCACTGGTCTCTGATGTATTTTTCATTTCTCATTTGTTGCATTTATAGGTAATATTTCTGGTAAGGCTTTAAAGATCACATAAAAATTATGGAGAAATTATTATTTTAGTGCACTCTTACTTGAACATAAGCCAAATGTTCAACCAACAGTAAAGTGAAGTTTTCTTCCAAAACCAAAATTTTATGGGTTAAAAATAATGGAGAAAGAAACCAAAATATTCTGAGATATTCATGCATGAACATTTTTGGTTCCAATACATAATCCTGACTTGATTTTCTTCCCTGTATATTACTAATTTTTCACACTCCTACTGAGATATTAATGATACTGGCTATAGTACCAACACCTAAATTAGAATGGTTTTATTTCATGCTGTATGTCCTCATTTGCTGTGTATATACATTTTCCTTAATTGTTCTGGAATACATGGATATGTTGCTTAGGAGACTTCATCTTCTAGTTCTAAGATCTTATGTTTATAAGATCACATTATTTTAGAGTTAGTATGATCTTTCCGATACATGCTTGTGTTGGCCTGCTTCTTGACCTTGCTTTTGTTCTCTCTATCTTTTCTTTGTCCCTCTTATCATAGTGCTGAAGGTTTACTCTCAAGTCTTCACTCTCAAGGTTATATGGTGCTGATGCTTCGTTCTCCTCTTTAGGCGTTCATTATTCTGTTTGCCATCAGCTTGGTGTTGAAAGGCAAATGTGAATCACCCTTTTTTTTTTTTTTTTATTTTTTTTTTTTTTTTTTCCTTCTGTTAGGGCTAGGAATCAAGCCAAGGTCCTTTACAGGATAGTATTAATGCCCTGTGACAAAAGGCTTATGGAATTATTTTTAGTGTGCTGCCATAGTTGCCATTCTCTCATTCTTATTTCTGATTAATAAGATTGAAACAAAGTAGTAAATATGAAGCATCTGGAAATGAGTGATGTGGAATAGAGCTGTAAAACTCTTAAGATACTAGTTTGTATCCAGCCACTGTAGAAACCCTAACCTTTGTAATTGCTGGAATTAATGAATGTTATTACATGCAATTTGGGAAGCTGGTAATGGATTACTCAACTAATAAGTAGTATAGGGGGCAAATATATGTGAATGAAGGTATGCTGTAAAATTAATGAATGCCTAGTTTAGAAATGACAGATCTTATTTCTAAACATCTCTTATAATTGTTGTCATAACTGTTTTAAATATGGATAGCCCTTATGCCTACCCTCAAGCAACAGCAGTAGATTCAGTTTTCTGTCATATTAGAATTAAGTATCCAAGGTTAAAGAACTCATAACCTGAAGTGAATTCTTAGTCAAAAACTAATGTATGACTTTTGAGCTTGGCTACATATTTGCATGTCAACTTTCAAATCAATATTTGAGTCCATCTCAATTTTCATGAACATATGCTGAGAAAGAGAAGCTCCTGAATTGCACAAGCAAATGGGTTTGTCATGTTTCCACTCTTTTTTTTGTTGCTCTTTGCTTCTTTAGAGCTTGTGTTTCTCGTAGCATGCATTTCTTGGAAACTTGTTCTGTTGTCATGTTTTGACTAATCTTGGAGAAGTTCATAGAATGGCCTGGGTTGAAAAAGACCATCATGATTATCTAGTTTCAACCCTCCTGCTATGTGCAAGGTCTCCAACCACTAGACCAGGCTCCCCTGAGCCACGGTCAGCCGGCCTTGAATGCCTCCAGGGATGGGACATCCACAGCCTTCTTGAGCAACCTGTGCATCACTGCCGTCTGTGTGAAAAACTTTGTCCTAATATCTAACCTAAACCTCTCCTGTCTTAGTTTAAAACCATCAGCCCTGGTTCTAAAACCATTCCCCCTTTTCCTAAAAGAAGTTGAAACTTCAAAGACTAAAATGTTGATTAGAGTAAAAAAAAAAAAACAACAAAAATACTCATGTAAGTGTGATTATCCAAGGTGGAAAACACTGAGGGAAAACTTGCCTTTGCATGTATTGGTCACGCTTCTACACTATCAATTTTTTTGCCAGTTCTCTTTTATCATCTATCAACTCCATCTTAGAGCTGGAATAAAGGACTTACTCTAAATTACCAGTTTGTATCTAATATTTCTTCATATGTCCTCTTAGTGTCCCTCCCTAGCCCCTGACTTGAGATGCTGCAAACCAAAGTCAAGACTTTTGCCTTGAGGCAGATGCTGGCTGTTGACTGGGCTTGGTACTGTGGACTCTGTTTCCTTTGTCCCTTTTTGGTGAAGACATTATTCAGAGGAAATCCTACTAATGTCTGGACTGGCCAGGGCATCCCTTGTCCTCCCTCTCTGAAACTTTAGAGAATTGTTTGTGTACCACCACCAGATTTGTAGATTGCATCAAGAAACTACTTGCATCCAAGGCATAGCACAAGTTATAGTGCATGCTTAGCAATCCGTGAAAAAGACTGAGAGCCCTGTCAAAGCATATTGCTTGCTTTAACATGATCAGTAAACTGCAACTCCTCTTGGAGAAAAACTTCCTTTGTGCTGTAATTGTTGCCTCCATCTCTAAGACATGCCAATGGAAATCAAAGGATTAATTGAGATAAAGTAAGTAACTGCTTACAAGACTTTTATCAGCAAGAGGAGGGTAATTACAAGACCCAGCCGCAAATATCTTAATTCTAGAGTTTCACTGGTGGTAAAGGTATTAATAACTACAGTCGCAAGTGGGCTGCTTTGTTAAGCACTTGCAGTGTTTGTACAGGTTACATTTTCCCTCCTGTTTTTTTAGGTAGGACTTGATGTTATTCGGTGAATGTAAACATTGGATTTTGGCATCCTACATTTCCACAAATACGCAGCAGTGAACAGAATGTGAGAAAAAATATTGTCTAAGCTGTGCATGGTAATGAAATGCAGAACTGTGAAAGAGAACTAAGGAGACATTTGACTCGAAGTTCTGAGCAACCTGTAGAACACTTCTTGACACTAAATGTATTATGTAATGCTGTGCTGCTTTGTTGTATATATTTTTTTTCCTAGTAGTTTTTACATACATATTTTAGTACAGATCTATTCAGTTTTATGAGTCAGACCTCTTATCTAAAAATTTTAATGTAATGTGAAGCCAGTAATTTTTTAATTTATGAAAACCTTTGGAGGGTGCAGCTACAGATGTGTAAAGAGAAAAGTTCAGAAGGGGATGAAGTAAAACATTTAACTGCTAAAATAGAAAAGCTGGATAAAAGTAAAACAGACTACTGGAGATGGGATGGGGGAAGAGCAGAGAGGGAATGAGGAGGATAAAATAAAAAAGCAGAAGTATAATGAAAAATTTAATATGCTGTGTGTTGACCCCTCAGGCTGCTACAGTTGCTTTGCTCTGATAGCTACAAAAAAGGGGGATGAATTCTCCATTCGGATGTTTGTTCTTTTGGTGTGGGCATGATGGTGAGGCAATTTTTTTTTTAAGCTCTCCTCATGGAGGGTACTGGTTTGTATTCACTGGCTGTAGGCTAGAAATGATTTCTGTAAGATATGCCTTATTGTTTTTCAGTTAAGAGACAGTGTTTCTCTTTGTGACATCATGTAATACAGAACCAATTCCCTGACACAAAATGGCATCTATGTTGTTCTGTGTTGTAACTCAGATACTGTGAAAAAGGATCTGAAAATGACTATCTTGATTAGAACTTGAGGCACTTAACTGTTGGCCATTGACTAGTGGTGTTTCCTGGTAAATGCTAGGTCCAATAGCATTTAATATCATCGTTAGTAATCTGAATGATGAAGTGCTCACAGAGTGAGCACTCATCATGTTTGCAGATGATGCAAAAATGAATGGGAAAGTGGCTGATACACCAGAGTAGGGAACAGTAAGGGACCTAAGGGTCCTGTTGGACAGCAAGATGAACACCCACATTCAACATATCCGTTGTGGAACTGAAGGCTATTGTAGGCTGAGCTGCATAGAAAGAGTGCTGGTAGAATGCTAATGGAATTGATCCTTCCTCTCTCTTCAGCATCCCTTATCTGGAGCGCGGGGTCCAGTTCTGGGCTCCCCAGTACAAGAGAGAAATGGACATTTTGAAGGGAGTCCAGTGAAGGATCACTGTGGTGATTAAAGGTCTGGAGCACCTTTCCTGTGAGAGAGGCTGAGAGAGCTGGAGCTGTTCAGCCTGGAGAAGAGGAAGCCTGGGAGGGAATCTTATTAGTGTATATATGTAAATATCTGAGAGAAAGGAGAAGAGAGGGTGGTGCCAGGCTCTTTTTCAACTGGGACCCAGTGCTGTGAAATACAGGAGGTTCTCTCTGAGCATCAAAAAACATTTATTTACAGTAACTTAACACTGGTGCAGGCTGTCTGGATTACTTGATTATAAGCTTGTGTCCATTCTGAGAAGTGGCAAAAACTGTGCCTTTTTAATCACTCAGTACACCAACTATTGCCTGGCTGTACTTGCGGTGTGACTGCTTTCCAGTAAGTACTTTTACATAGCAAATAAATTGAAATGTGATTGGTGTAATGGTTTGTTTAACCTGTTTTTATATGTCTCTTCCTGCATGTTTTTAGGCATATCGAACATTTGTGTTAACTTAAGTCTTCAAGCATCTTCCCCATTGCATGCATTTCTTTTTTGCATTGTGTATTACATAAGTTTGTTTCCTACAAAAAGTCATAAGTTGCTCTGAAAATTATGCCTGTTTATGTCCAAACTACAACAGATTAAAAGAACTCAATACTTCTATATGATTGAGCAATAAATCACTGTTTTTCAACATAGGTTAGATAAAAGGGATGTAAGAGAAGAATGTAAGCTTTTTTAAATAGGAATATGATGGCACATGTATTACACTCTATGATAGACTATTTCCATTTCAGCATTGCTTTTTAAACCTCCAACATTTCATCTTTGAATTGTTTTATACAGATATAAATATGTCTGATTTCTGAGTATTGTCTTCATCAGTCCCTAAAAGTATTGGAAAATCTTCGTAATTATCAGAGCAGGACTACTTAAAAAAAGCACAGCTATCCTAGCATTTTAAGTCATCTTCTGTATTGTAAGTTATGAAATTCTATAATAATGTACAGATTGTAGAAGACGTGGAAGATACTTACTAAATTGAGTTGGACGTTTGTCTGAAGAATAGTGATCAGTCATTATAGAATTTTGTATTCTCTCAAGAATATTTTCTGAGCAGTACCTCCTGTTGTGAGCATGAATGAATAGGATCGTATTGTTATTATAGGCAGTCATTAAGTAAGTAAAATTTTTTGCAGCAGCAGCTGACTGTGGAAGGAGAAATGCTACCTTGAATGAGTTGTTTCCTTTCTGCAGCCTGACCTCCTCCTACTTAGTTCTAAAAGTGATAAATCACTCACTGAAACAACAGCAGGGTTACTTATAACAAACTTCATCTTTCTGGGCAGTCTCTTGAAGTGCAAATAAAACAGTAGTGTTGTGGTGTGTTTTTTTGTTGTTACTGTTTTGATTTTTTAATCAGGAAATGATGTATATTTTCTGCTAGATAGGAAATCTGCCTAGAGCGAAGGGAGCCTTCTATTGCCAGATTTAAGATTTGACTTGATTTGGTTCGTCTTGGTGCTTCAAGTTTCAGACATGGGATTGTAATACATAACTGTGGGTGGGCAAGAGAAGAAGTGGAGAGATCAAACTGTGCTACTCTAAAGAGAATTAATTGTTGTTGACATCTTAGTTAATGAAATTCATGAACTGACCCTCATCATTCATTGGAGAGAAAAATAAAATATGATTTTTTTAAAGCATAGGATATTTAAAAAAAAAATCTTAAACCTTTAGAATCTTTAATTTTAGTTTTTCTACCATTTCTAAAGGAAACAGTTTAGATTTTCAAATGCTTTTTTTAAATTTCAGAAAAAAGCTACATCTGTGATGATGTCCAGGCAAAGGCTTAGAAATGTGTAGAAGACAGATAAAAATGTAAGCCAAATTCAATCATTCTGAGATATTTTATAGGCATTCTGGATGTTACCATTGTCCTCTGATAAAGTTTCCATAACTTTTTTTTATTTTGAGGTTGCCAGTTTGAGAGGCTTTTATTTCTCAAGACCAGTAAAATAAGCAGATATGATGCTAGAGGATGGCCAAGGTACGTCTACATTAGTGCTTTAATTTGGGAGAGGAGTGTGCTTTTGCACTGGATTGTGAGTTGAAAAACTCATAACTGGAAATTCAGTTACATAAACTGATTTCCTTTGAATGAAATTAAACTGGATGTTGCTCTTTAGGAGTGCGCTTGATGCGGTTCCTACTCTTAACTGGTAAGTGGTCCATGAGACCATGCCAGAACTAGTTCTCTAAAACCAAAAAAAATTCTGCTGTTAACATTATTTGCTGATTTAGAAACCTTAATTCCATTTTTACTAAGCAGAAGTACTGCGTGTAGGACTGGAAAGAGTAATTCTGTCTTTGCCATAGACTTCTCCAAGTTTGGAGCTGTTCCTTGCATACCTATGATGTAGAAGATTAAAAAGGTAGATGTTTGCTCTGCACCATAGCTCTGCTTACTGAGGAACATGTTATTTCCTTCTTCAGTGCATTTGCGTGGATCATTTGTCTTCACTGTATCGCTTCATTTATTATTGCAAAAGGATGCCACCAAGGTGTCTGAACTTCTTTTGATCCTTTTCCTATGTGGAACTCAGAATGTGAGCTGCTAAGCACAAAAGTTTCTGTTCCAAACTTGATTTTACCTGCCTTCTTCAGAATTCATCAGTTGCAGATCATTGCAAGTAACATGGGAAAAAGGCCAGTCTTTAATGCAACAATTCATTCATTAGGGATGTATATACTTTTAGTTGACCTGGGAGTATACACAAATCAAGGATAGCTCTGGGAAGCAGCATTTACTGGCTGAATACTCTTAATGGAAATTGCGAAGCGGTTCTGAATTGTTGATTTTAGGTAGAGAATGTAATCTTCTTATTTTTGTAGTATAGGATAATGCAGTAAAGACTACCAGAACTATTTTCCATGCATGAATGCAAATCACATTTCATTGGTATTAAATGCTTTTTAGCAAGAAGTACTCTCCAGGTACTGAATGTCATTATTCACCTGAAGAGGCCCAGGTGAATTAGAAAAAGACAAAACAGAGTGAGCCTCAAGTATCTTAACGTGCTTGTAGGGTTGAAAATGCTGTTCAGTGTGTTGAGCACCCTTCCTAACTTAGTGTTGTCTTCAACTGCAGTGTGAGCCACTGTGCTAATTCCTGGCATACTGTGCTTGTTGCTGAGCACCAGTTACAAGTCAGATTACAGTTTACCAGTTTTTGAGCCCTGCAGTCTACTGTTTTCACACCATCTAGGAGTCTGTTTATTCAGTACTCATCCCATTAACGAGAGCAGAGTGAAAGTCAGGAAGAAAAGCCTTCCTGAAGTCAAGTTGTATTGCACTGCTTTCCCCTTATGCTTATAGCTGGACATTTTGTGGTAGGAACCTTCCTGTTTTGAATCCATTTTGGATGTTCTTGTTACTGCCTTGCTGTCCTTCATGTGTTTGTGAGCAATGTTGAAGAAGGCTTCATGACTTTTCCCGTGACTGCACTGGAATGAGCCTAACTTGTGGGTCCACTCCTAGAATGAGCATTTTTCCTACTGTCCTCCAGTATTGTGGATCATAGACAGTGGTGTCAATGTCACATCCAGTCAGTTTTTGATGCTCATGGGTGAAACCTATTTTCTCCATGTGTTTCAGTGTGTCTAGTTTCTCTAAGTAGTTTCTGGCTTGTTATTCTCACTGCTGGTTCTTGCTTTTCTTTCCAACCCCTGCTGTTATGGCCTTGTAAAGGGGCAAAAAGAGAGTGTTGAAGTATATCTGATCCTTCACTAATCATCCCACAATCAACCCATGTTTTTCTCCTAACTGCCTTTAGCTGTAGTGTACTTAAGTGAACAGATTTTAAAGATGTTAAATACAGAACATATATAGATTAGAAAGTATTTTACATATACAGTATAAATCTTGTTTTAGTAATTGAACATCTTTCAATTTAGTCAGTTAAATCTACAATATTTAGCAGCAACATCCAGTATTCAGGACTTTAACTGAATTTGAATGTTATTGTAATCGTTGTATACTTTGAAAGATAAGATAATATTTTTATGCTTTATTTCTTCTTTTATTATTCTTTTTCAATGTCATTTAACTCATTTTTTTTTTCTGTTTTTTAAAAAAAAGCCTTTTATGTGAGCATTCTCTTTTCTTTTGGAAAATCTATTAATTTCATTTAAATTGAATGACAGCTGCAAAATTCAGTTTTCTTTTCAAGTCCATGAAAATGAATGAGCAAGGTAAGGTATGTAGGAGTAGAATAGAGTTTGCTAGATTATAAGCAATGATAGTTGCAATCCATTATTGGTGTAATAATATTTATAATAATAGATTCAAAGATTTTGTGTGCATGTGTAAATTACAATAGGGCAAAATTCTAAAGTTCCATTTATTTTTATCATAGTACTTATTTCAGCATATGAAACTGGATCAGTATAGTAAAGCTTTTATACTAAGCTTAGAATTATTATTAAGCTTAAAATTAGAATTATTGATGTTCAGTGATATTCTATTTTGTCTGTTTTCTGGTTTAGGTACAAAAAATTCAGCTTCTGTAATAAATAGTGGAGATGACCATTTAAGAAATCTTTTGAGGTTGGATGGGTAAATTTCTATTAAATCTGTAGGCAACTAACTTATGTCCAATTATTAGACCAGTTTTTTTTTTTTTTTTTAAACATGGAGTCGTCTGTTCATATAGAGCAATATATATGCTTTGCAGTTTGTTCTTCTCAATATTCAGCTATTCCAGTTTATCATCTTGAATGCTGCAGAAGTGATAGTAAAATCAGATGCTGCCTACAGGTCTTTCTCAATGTGAAGTGTGGCAATATTTTGTTCAGGGAAGGCTTTATAGAGGGGTTAGAATTTGGTCCATATGAATGTACAGAATCTTAGCATGGACCACATGCTTCACTTGTTGTTGATCAGTGGTTCTGTAAACTCTTCATGACTATAGGAGAAAGTAAATTTTTGCACTACCAAACTCTTTTTATATGTTCTCATGCAGACTTTGTTCTGCTAATTGGCAGAAAAGTGTCACTTCTTACATTGGATATCTTTTAGTTAACCCAGCAAGTGATGCTGGAATGGAGAGGAAAAAAAACAATAACAACAACAACAGCAAAAAAAAAACAAAAAAAACCACAAAACATTGAGAACTTAAGCAATTGTTCAAGCTTGTGTCATGCTGCCTGAATAAATATTTTTGAGCATGTGATATTGCCTAATACAGTTACATCATATGAAAAAGAAGGGCCTTAGTATTTTCAGGGCTCAAATTTCCTATGCTGATTTCCTAACTCAGAGTCGTCTGTTTTAAAAAAACAAGCAAGTGTATCAGCTTGACAACGGACAGTTAGGCTTTGCAAGTTTAAACAGTATCAGGATTAATTTTAGGAAACCCTTGTGGTATCAGGAATTGTTTTCTCTTGCGCCTGAGATTTTGTTCATAGCCAGTACTAGGAAAATCCTATGAAGCCTGCTTTATGTATATCTTCATAATTAATTCAATTTTAGGACAATTTAGATCATTGTTAACATATACACAGAAATCAGTGCATGGTATCTGTTTGCCAGCTGACCTGAAGCCAACATAGATTAAAGATCAAAAGTAGTCAACAGGGAAATTGTGTGTCATTATGAAATACTTCAGTGTGTTTTCTATTATGTGAGTAATGAACCTTTAATTTTGGATAAACTTGTTTACAGCTGCAGCTTGATGTTTGATTCACAATTATGTGGTTTTGATAAGCAGAGATAATTTAGACTGAGAACCAACCATGAAATGTTTATCTTGAGAGTAAATATTATTTCAGTTCCAGGTATAGTGAAACAAGAGTATATTTACAAAACTGTATGTCAAGTTTTCATAAAACAAAATTTATTAACAAATTATTGATGAAGTTGATAAATAATTCTTAAGCAGGGACTGTTCCTTAAGCTTTCCAGGTATCATGGAATTTAGAATACTGAAAATCATGAAATTTAATTTTTGTTATGTACTAAGCTTTTCCTCTAGTAACTGTTTCAAGGAGTAAAAATTGTTTACCTCTCTTGCCTTGGTGATCTTTCATTTTACTTGATGTCTTAGAATTTTCCAGTGTAAGAAATTGCTAATGACAGAGAGATGAGAAACAAGTTTTCAGCTAAAATTATATGTAATATTACCTCAGCACTGTAATTTTATTGTATTCTTTTCCGTATTATATTGTCCACTTTTAATAATATATAGATGAGAATTTCTTTAAGCTTTCTTCTCTAAGAAGTAAACACTCTTAGTTTTACTTTAAAGAAGTACTACTCTAAAAGTAGGCTTTGTGGTTTAGTGTAATTTCTAGAGGAAAAAAAAAAATTTCAGGTGATCAGTAATTATTGGTGTCTGGAGAAGGAGCTGTCATATTCCATCTCCTCCCATCCCCAGATTCAAAACACATGAAACAAACCTGAAATATTTTTTTTTTCCTCCTCCAAATAAAAATTGTCAAATAATAATCTGAGTTTTAAATTTGGCAAATAATGCAGTTCAGATGCAGGTGGAGTATATCCCTTTAGAAAGTCATAATATGCCAAGTGTAAGCAGCAAAGTATCTGGCCCATTAACTTGCCTCAGAGAGAACTGTCATGGGAGGGTCAAAATTAGCTATCATAATGTGGATGCACACCATTGAAGAGACATTTTCATAACATGTTGAGTGAGAAACTAACAGGAACTCAATCTGTAGATAATATTGTGTTGCCCCCTTTTGGCATGTACGCTCTCTGATAGGATTTGTGCTTTCTGAATGTGTGGAGATAACGTAGAATGGTGCAAATAGTAACGCTAATGTAGAACAGAAAATTCTTACCTTTTTATTATTATTTGAAGTTATTTCTGTTTACTTTTAACAGTTTGATCTTTTCAAATCTTTAAAAATACACCTCTTGTAGTCTCTGTTAGCAGTTTTATCTTCAAAAACACTGAAACTACTGTTTTTATGCTTCATCTTACAGAAAATTGCAAATGAGATGCCTCAAAAATTAAAGCAAGAATCCGGCACCTTTACCTTAAGTTCTTAGACACATCTTAGCACTGAGATACATATGAAGTTCCTTGCTGCTTTTTAAATAAATGCTTTTCACTAAGAGTTTCAAAGGAAAAAAAAAAAAAAGTGTGAATTTCTTTCTGTTGTAACACAGGAGAAAGAGGAAAAAAAAAAAAAGAATAAAAGGAAAAGGTAAAGACAAGGTCTTTCTTGCAAGATTGCAGTCTCATAGAGAAAATAGTCTAACAAATCACTCCACAGAGCATTGCATTTCTTCAGAGCAGAACTGCAAAGTCAGTGCCTTTTGGCAGAGATGCTCAGAAGTCTTTCCATAGGCTTCAAGTAATTGGTGAAATAAGAAGCCAAATACTTTCAAAGAAAGCAAGAAAATGATGCAACTGGCTCAAAATTGAAGTGATCATAAGATAATAGCAATGTTTTATTTTTAGATAATGCTACTTATGCCTAATGTGATGTTCTGGATTGTATGCCAGTGTCATAA
This sequence comes from Centrocercus urophasianus, assembly GCF_019232065.1. NCBI lineage: Eukaryota > Metazoa > Chordata > Aves > Galliformes > Phasianidae > Centrocercus > Centrocercus urophasianus. The sequence continues at coordinate 21,950,117 of NW_024884711.1, forward strand.
AAGGCATCATAAAGCTGTGAATGTTGATTGCAGCTCCTACAACTTTAAGTATATGCTTACTCTGGCTTTCATTTGCATTACTTTAGGCTACCTTTGGGGTATTCTGTGCCTTTGTGGCTTATTATTTTTGTGCAACATCATGATATTCCATGCTGGTATGTGAGTCTGTACAACTAAAGTACAACTACAGTAGTTCGTGTAATATGTAATATTCTTTATTTTTAGTTGTCCAGCTTCACCTTCAGCAGTGCTTGGGCTAAAAATACTAAATCATAAAACAAAAGTAAATTATTATGAACAAAATGATATGTGGGCACAGTGGTAACTGTTTTTGCTTGAATTTTCCTAAATTAGTTAAGAATAGAGAGACATATTGATCGTAATATTTCTGATGGTTTTTTTTTTGGTGTATGTGTGGTTTTGGTTAACTGTTGATAAAGACAAAATTTATGCAGAAAACTGGGTTTAAATCTTTTCCTTTTGTTTTGACATGGATTGCATTAACTCAATGCAAAAAAAAAAAACCTCAATGACTTAGATTTTCTGATACCCAAAGTTCAGCCTACTCTTTGCCCAATCTCTTTGTGAATCACTTTCCCACACACATGGATGCTTCAGAAATATACTTTATATTTGGTCACTGTGAGGATTGGGAGACTTAAATGGGAGTGGTTCGAGTCAAATGAGAGAATGGAGGAGTTTGCAAAGTAACACCTTTTTCTGTGTCGGGACTTAGGAGAGAGAAATTGGTGCAGGGGAGCTCTGTAAGGCAGAGAGGCTGGCCACAATGCAGCTGCATTGGAGGTGTGGGTGGAGGGCTGTGTGTTAAACGTGGTTGGACCATGGACATGTGCCCAGCATAGGGACACTAACCATGGTAGGGCAGGCCTGTGTGTACAGTTCTGATAACTGAATTAACCTACTTCTTTGGTTTCCAATTTTACTGTTACATGTTGATTTCAGGGCTCAAGTGCACAGATTTGATTTGGTTACTTGTATTTTATAATGAAGCATGTAAGAGAGACTTCAAAGAGAATCCTTGTTGGAATAGCACCTCTCTGATGTAGTCATCCCAGAGACACTGTCCAAGAACGTCATGAATGATAGTGTAGCTAGTCCCTACTGAAGAAAAAGTCAAAAAACATGGGGTAGAGAACTGTTCAGCAGCTTTCAAGCATGAAAAATTAAGTGACTTGTTTAACTACAGGCTGGGAAAAGGTAAAGAGATGATCAGTTTGAAGAATTTTGGCAGTTACTCTTTTGTGTAGAATGCTCCCGGGGAGTGTCTACCAGAGGTGGTATATAAACCACAGAATAGTTACTGTTCCAGAGCACTACCCAACAGTGCACTCAGGGAGCCTGGTATTTGATCTGGGTCCTGTGATGATGAAGCTTTGCAGATCTTTTCTGTAGTGGCAAATCTGTAGTTTGTGATATGTGTGCCTAGTACCATTCAGGCTTCTTGCAGCCATAAGCTGATTGTTTTCTTTATTTCATTTTTAAAGTCAATCATACAGATACTGCTGAGAAAATATAGCAAAAATTATGATTTTGCAACATCGTTGTTTCATGTCTTCATTGTGTTGACTTTATTCAAGAGTCTACTTGGATTTTAAAAAAAAAAATCTATTTTTACTGCTGATGATAAAGTATTTACCAAGTTAATAAGAAAGCTATGTAGCTGACTGAATCCCTAAGTTGGGTAGTTAGATAGCAAAACTGTTCTCTAAGAATCTCTCAGTATCCATAGTGTTTATGATACTGTAGTTATCGTTCTTGTTTCTCTATTCTTTTAAGGGGGGAATTTGTTTACAAGAATTTTAAGCTAATGGAAAAGCATTGCTCTGTGCCCTATACCACTGAAGAGAAAGGAACTTGTGAATTGTCTTATTAGTCCTTCGCTGAATGATTGCAGCAGTTGGTTGACCTTCAGAGAAATGGGACACTGCTGGTGCTCTCCAGAGGCTGTCATTATTAGTGCTGGCTGACCTCAGGGAACTGGGTGACCTCCATTTCACTTTCCAATCTCCCAACATAAAAAAAAAATAAAACAAAACACAACCAACACACAGTATTTTGCACCATAATGTGAATAAAAGACAAGGATGTTTGTTGTTATATATAGGGGAAGTGTATAAAGAAGGTTGTTGTAGGTATGGTGAAAAACACAGGGCAGTATAAACTCATCTAATAACAAATATGCGGGTAGGTTTTCACTTAGAAATCAGTGGACATGTCATGATATATGCAAAAATAATACTTATTTTTTCGGAAGAGGATGTGTCATATCATCTTGTACCAGTTACAGAGTCATCATTCCCATTCCATTCATGGCATTGCATGCTGTGCAGCTATCACATGCATGGCATTAAGTATTCGCTGTTTTTTAAATTGGTAGCTTGCCTATGTTTTATTACTGAGAAGGAAAAAAATAAAAGGCTGCAGCTGACTTGAAATTTCAGGCCACTGTTATAAAATCCTGTAATGATTCCACCAATATTTTACAAAAGCATAATATGTGTATTTAACTATTGCTGTTTTCAGCTCACTGGAGAAAATAACTGATGTACTCTTCTCCTTGTCATTATTGATAATATTTATAGTCAAAACCTGTACTTTTTCAAGTTAAAAAAAAAAAAATCTCAACATTTTAGACTTAAAATTTTCATGTCCAGAAACTTCTTGTGTACTTATCTTGGTAAGCTTGTATGTATGCATGCAGTACAATCCTGCATAACCACAGCGTGATATCATCTAATGATACCAACAAAAATGAGAGTAATGATTTTATTTTATGTTGTCAGCAGCAAAGCTTGCTATTATTCAGTCTGTGTTTCTTCTTTGATTATGGGCTCACTCTGGCTCACTTCTGGAAAATTAAGTTTTCAGTTAGTGATTTAAAAACTAGGACGTGCTTGGTTTGCTTTGTGAAGTTTCTGCATCTATCCTTGCTGAAGAATGCACAGTGGTAGTTACGGTGCTATAGTGTCTTGGCTTGGCTTTCTTCCGCTATGCCTACTACTCTGGTGGGACTTTAGGAAATCATTAGAGGATTTATGGATCAGATTCTTGAAAAATGCTGTGGGCATATAAACGTTACCAAGTCATTTAGGGTATAACTTGGATGAATTGTTATGCACCACATGTCCAAGAGCATATGACACCACTATATTGTCCATAACAGGATTAAAAATCCCAAGTTTCCTCCTCATTCTTCTGGCAAACTGGAAAAGTTGTCAAGTATACTCCAGTGGGAGTTGAAGCTGTACAGGAGAGTCTTTGGAACAGGCACCTGATTTTCAAACAATTGATGGATTAACATGATGTGCCAAATCTACTGTTTGATGTTGAGCTAATTAGCAGTTGCTATTTACCAATGTATTAAATAAACTTATTTTGATCCTGCTTCTGGAAAAGCTGAATTATGTGTTTTATTGTTTAGGTCTAAGTGTCACACTAGATAAATTTCCTTATCTCTTGCAATCCCAGAGGATGAAAAGCAAGGAAAATAAACAAATCCATTTGGAAGACAAGTATATCTTTTTTGATAATCCAATTTTCAAGGTAGCTATTTTTGTGCCCCCTGCTGTACCCTATAGAAAGCCTCTAAGCCTCTTCCCCAACATACTCTGCCAATGGTTCCACAACTAAATTTTAGTAGGGCTGTATATATGAAATTTACTCAAACAAATTTGCCTGAATTTTACTGAAATGTGTTTCAGTACATGTCACAAATATATGCCTGCTTAGGGTCTTAGCTTTTGTTTTTTTAAATGTTGACAGTCTGAAAGCCCTGATGTTTCTTTTTATATGTCAAGCTATTCTGGTAATTTTAATCACATGTACATGCTATATTTCTAGTTCTGTTTTCCTTTAGATGGCAGAACCACCTTAAACTACCTTTCCTTTTGGCATCAAGATATGTATTGTTTAGAGCTCAGTGGGACAGAAATCTTGTCAGAATATCAAAGCCAGATGTAGTTTCAGATTGAAATATATTCAGCTAATCAAATAACAGCACTGACTTTTTTTGAGACTGAAAAAGAATGATATATTGTAGTGCAAATTGGACCTTGGCTCAGTACTGAATAACACCTATAACTGACCTTGGATCATAGAATTTTTGTAGGAGTATGTGAGGAGAAAGAACTCCAAATTTGAGATGAATCTCTTTAGCAGCAGTGTGGAAGGTTTACTAGCAGGTGGGTTGTAGGAGGGAAGAAATTATATAACTGTGATCCATAAAGTGTTTAATCTTTTTCTTTTTTTTTCTGAAGTTTCTAATAATTTAACTGTTAGCTGTTTTCATTTCAACCTCTGTCATGGAACGTTAACTAAGAACAAATCCAAGTTGATAATGGCTAAGTCAACAATCTATTTCATAACTGGAGTTTCAAGAGTGAAGTTATTATTAAGAGGTACACTTGGTACTTGGTTTGTGTTTCATACATAAATCTTTGGTGTTGGAACTACATGCACATACAACAATTCCTTTCTCATCAAACAGATGTCCGTTTTGTGGTGGAAATTGTGCAGTGAGGCAGTCTGAATCTACTGAATATATATGAGCTATAGGTAAACAGCTTATTTCTCTAATAAGCAATTATGATTCTGGCTGTTGTTTATTCTTATCAAGCTGCATTCATGTTTTCTTCTCTACCCAAGAAACAACGAATGTCAATTGAGAACCTAGGAAGCCCAGTGATGATGTTTGGGCAAGATCTTTGTTTACTGTCAAGTGTGGTGTTTTGTTGTTGTTGTTGTTGTTGTTGTTGTTGTTGTTTTTAATGTAGGTTTCTTTACTCCATACTTTATCAAATTGCAGAGGGCAACAAGGAAATTATTTAATGTCTCCTTTAAGAACAATATGTGCACATAGAATGAGATCCCAAATTACAAGCCATCCTCATGAACTTGATAACTAGCAATGTCAAGCCTGCTGTTCTCTATATAGAATAAGAAAACTGACAAAAAGTATTAAAATAGCAACAAAACACTGATTTATCAGTGATGCATATATCCACATGATTACCCTGAATTTTCAATCTAACTGTTTAATTAATATTAGGACTGAGAACTCTCTAAGCAAGAGTGAGCAATAATTTTGACTCCAGAAAGTAAATAAGGATTTCTGTGCGGCAGAGAACTGGAAGGATGTATGTGCCCCAAGAATAGTCAATGATAGTAGTTGCTGGGTCATTCTGGGACTTGAGAGTCCCTAGGATGATCTGCCTAATGATTTCATGATCCCTTGTTGGCACACTTTCTCCTGCATCTGAAGTCTCATGCTATTGAGTATCCATGTTTAACATAATCACTGATGATGACAGCTGCACTTGAAATGCTCTTAGTTGAGGTGAAGGTCAGGAATTTAAGATTTGCTGTCATACAGATTATTTTTTTTTTAAAGAAAAGAATTTATTTTAAAAGAATAAGGGAATTTTGGTACTTCTCTTTGAATATTATGAATTAATACTGTGTAAGTTCCTGCTTTCCAAATGCCTATTTCTTTTCAAAATCTCAGCACAAGGCAAGTCTTTTCAAACAGAGATCAAAGACAGTGAACTGTGCTGAAGTAAAAGTGCTGATGAGCTGGAAGTTGCAAAGATCCTTGGGGTGTTTGGGCCTCTGGTACTGATATACCTATCTATACTTTTTTTTTTTTTTTTTTTTTTTTTTTTAAATCTGAACACCTCATAATGGTGAACCAAATATAATTATCTCATAGCTGAAGGAAGTATTGGGTTCTACAAGCTAGTCAGACACTATGAGGTGTGCAGATATAAGAGTTTGAAAAGGAGATCCAGATACCTAAATATATATATTACATAACCCACTTGGGACTCTATTAACAAATAACTCATTTTTTTCAGTAAGTCCTATTTGATGTGATTCGTGTTCTGCAACAGAATTTTGTGCTCTGCAAAGGTAATAGCCTGTCCAGACAACTATAGTAGAATCAAAGAAATAAGTAATCCATTAACCAAAGGCTATGATACGGATGAAAAGCACAAAGCCTGTGCATTTGAGTTCCCATACAGTGTATGCGTGCAGAAGTGTGGAAAGATGTTACCTTGGCCTGAAGTAATAAAATTACATATCAGGTTACATCTGGAAGCTCATTGTGTGAATGTATATGTTTCAAATTAAAAACAAACAAACAAACAAAAAAAAACAACAAAAAAACACCAATGCCCAGTCTTCCTTACTTACAGCCATCTGCTTGTTATTGACAGTCTCATGAGCTAGCATTAGAGGTTTGTGAGCTTTTGTGGCAGTCAGATGCAGCTAAATTGCTGTGTAATTTGAGATGCTCTGTGGTGGATTTTGAACATTCAGCCCAAACTGTTTGAATGTGTGGGGTGTCTGTTGTTTTTAAATTTCTGGTTTTATTTACATCTTACAACAAAATGGGATTTCTTTGTGAATTTATGGGGTTGGAGCTGTCTTGCTGATCACTCTTTCTGTTAAAGATTAGAAGTAAATAATTGGTTATGCAGGGAACTTTTGACTTCTGGATTGATGTTAGGAAGACATTAAATGTGTAAAAGCCTGGCATGAATCAATGGAAGCAATATAATGTATTTCTTAAATACTGTAGTTTGTTCATTCAGGTGACACATAATTTTCATTGAGACCCTACTTGTTCTGATTTCTCTACAGAGAAATCAAAATGAATATTCTGGCAAACTAAAGGAATTGTTTAAAGAAGACCATAGGCTCAGGTCTAGGAGGAGTTCTGTAGGCTCTGAGGAGTTGGTATCACAGGTGGGAGGGATGTCATCCAGAGGGACCTCGACAAACTTTAAAAGTGGGCCCAGATGAAACTAATGAGATTTAACAAGGCCAAGTGCAAGGTGCTGCACACAGGTCAGGGTAACCACAGACAGTACGAACTGGGAGAAAAACTCCTTAAGAGCAGACCTGCAGAGAAGGACTTAAAGGTTCTGGTGAACAAAGTGCTTGACATGATCCAGCACTCTGTACTTGCAGCCCAGAAGGCCAATTGTATCCTGGATTGCATCAAAAGAAGAGTGGTCAGCAGGGTGAGGGAGTCATTACTCCCCTCTACTGTGTTCTCATGAGGTCCCATCTGGAGTACTGAGTCCAGACCTGGGGCCCCCAGCAGAAAAATGTTGTAGAGCTGTTGGAGTGAGTTCAGAGGAGGGCCATGAACATGATCAAAGAGTTCAAGTACATCTCTTGTGAAGAAGGATAGAAGGAGCTGGGGAGACCTTGCTTGCAGCCTTCTAGTGCTTAAAAGGTGTCATAAACCGGATGGAGGCTGTCTTTTTATGTAGTCTGACAATAATAATAGGACAAGGGGGGGGGATGTTTTTAAAATAAAATTCAGATTAGATGGTAGGAGGAAATTATTTATTCAGAGGATGGTGAGGCACAGACTGCCCAGAGGTTCCACATCCCTGGAGGCATTCAAGGTTGGATGGGGCCCTGGACAGCCTGATTTGATGGGTGAAAGCCCTGCCCTGCTCATGGCAGGGGGGTTGGAACTAGGCAATCTTAAAGGTCCCTTCCAGCCCAAGCCATTCCAAGATTTCATTGTCAAACAGCTATTTTTATGCTTCAAGAGGGTAGTTCTTAGCTTTTTGACATGGGTGGCTCCAGTAGATAACCACAGTGAGTGTTTGGGGATCCTGAGTTCTTTAGAGTGCTTTAGAGAAATAAGAGAATGAAAACAAAGTCAACTATTAAGGATTGACATATTTTCTTCAATTTGTGTATCTCTTGTGCTAAGTACCAATTATAGCTTATGTGGGCATGTGTACACTTCAACTGTTACCTAACCTGGAGAGCTGAATCATAAAACAAAAATAGTCCCAAAAGATATGTGTCTGTGTCTGAACTACTTGACAGGTTGATGGTTTCGACACTGGGTACAGATCCTGCATAAATTGATCTGTGTGGTTTGTGGCATTATTTCCATTTTTTTCTATGTTCATAAGGGAATATCCAGATCATACTCTGACTTAGTTGTCACAAAAGTAATCACTATACACAAAGAAAACATGCAGCATATGTGGTAGCTGTCATTCAACCAAACTGTAGTTATGTGACTTGTATTTTTAGAGACAAGGACACAGCCAGATCCTTAATGGGAGCAGTACAAATGGATGGAAAGGATTTAGAAGTTCATAACATTGGCAGTATACCAGATGGTGATCAAACTCATAAAAATAGACTCCAAAACTATTTGAGTAAGACTCTGGCAAACATGTAGAAGAGAATAAAAGTTCTCAGTGGTAACTCCTATTGTCCTCTGACCACTAAACCTGATGGGCATAACAAGATCAGTGTTCTAAAACTAACAGTGAAAAGATTAGATGCATATTATATACTTTACAGGAGTAGGAGAGGTGGAAGTCTGTAACCGTGTTAGCCATAAAGGAAGTGTGAAAATGTTTTCTTTGCCCATAGAGCCTGCATTGCATCTATGCGCAAAAAGAAGATAAAATCCAACCTAACTTTGTGCGAGATGAAAAAAACAAACAAAAAAAGATATAGTGAATGAAATAATAAATGAAAATAGACAATAAGACTGCAGATCAACAGTCTCACTGGAAAAAAATGAGGAGCATATAAAGGAAAAAATAAGGATTACGGTACATAGTAGAGAGTGAAAAGAGGCCTCCGCAGAATATAAAGCAACTGTAAAAACACAGAGAGAGAGAATAGGAATCTTCTTTTACTGTACGGTTTCAGGTTGATTAATCTGAATCTTGCCAATTTTTGAGCAATGTCAGGAAATAGCTCATCATGTAAATCAAAGGGCAAAGCTAGGAATACTGCATGTGGAGGAAAAAACATAGTCTCTGTGGCAGATGGCCTCATGTTTTCAAAGGGTTCACAGGATCAAGAGGTTTATGGACTGAATTGCTGCCTACTTTATTTGGAAAATCCTCATTCCTTCTCTCAGACAAGATGGCACTAAGGAGACCTTTGGGGCAACCTCACGGTATGCTTACTTGTGATTTGCCCTGCAAGTTTTTCTCAATCCAGAATAGCAGGAGTTGGTTTCAAGTCCAAGGGCATTATTTTGTAGCAGTGCAGCCTTTGAGGGTATGCTAACAATGTGTACTTGCAGGCTTACTGTTTGTGTTCATTCATGCAATGTGTTTTCATTTAAATTGTTCAGGTTGGTACAGCAACATGATTTCTAAAATTTGGGTTAGTTTTCCTATAAACACACTTAATTTGAATAAAGTAATTCATAAGCAAAGCAAGATAGCTACCATCAGTCATCCCTAATATATCAGTATACTTAAAAAGCCTGCAGCTGGATTCAGACTTGATCAAGTTGTTGATATATCTAACTGTATTTGGGTCACAGCATGGCCACAATGAAGTCAAATAGTAAGATGATAGTGATAAGAGAAAGACTAATCACTTACCTAAATACAATTGAAAAGATGGCTTATGTACAAGCCATTGGTTTTCTGCCCTTTGATAAATGCATGTAACTTTTTTTTTAAATCCCAAGCTTAATCTGCTAATGGTCTTCACAGAAGGTGATTACTTTTTAGCCTGGTACATATTTGATTGGACTTGTGTTACAACAGCACTGATCATAGCCTTTGGGCCGGAGTCAGGCTGTCAAATCAAAATGTAACAGTCGTCATCTTTTTGGTAACAGAAGTCTCTCTAGATTTTTTACGTCAAACAAAATCAGTCTTTTCTTCAGTTTTGTTACTATCCTAAAGCTCTGAAGCATCTCTTAATAAAAAAAAAAAAAAAAAAAAAAAGCACTGATCTTGAGCTTAGATTTTTGTTACAGAAAATGCATATACACTTGCTGAACAGCAGCGTGCAGCTCACGTGATGACAGCACTGCTGTCCGTGTACAAGCTACAAGAGTATATAATATAAATAATATATATAAGTATATAAAATATATATTTATATGTATGAAAAAAATATATGTGATATGCATATCATATATAAATAATTTTCTTTTTCAATCTCCTTTCCCATAAACACAGCATTTTTAACAATGTAAGAAGCATATTTTCTCACTGTTTAGTAGTGCTTGAAAACCATTGAAGATTTGCATTTTGATCACTGCACAAGTAACAGAATATTTTTATGTCGAAGATTTAAATTATAGTCTCAAAAAGCTAGCAGTAGATGCGAGCAACAATGGTTAATGGCAACAGAAATGCCAAGAGTGTTATGAGCAAAAGAATATTTTTGCAGATGGCCCTTCCTTTATTTAGCCTTCTAGGCGTTATGTACTGATACTGTTTCTGGTTTTGAACTAATTGAGTAGGTCAATGTAAAATCTTAAAAATAAAGCCTTTAGAGATGTTCATTTTTTTTTGCCAGTGCAAAATCAGTAACTCATGAAGATCATATAATAAAAACATCTACTTGTGAGCATCAAGGACATCTTCAGCCTGCCTTGCAGGAAGAGTTCGAATGAGGTTGCTTTATTTACTCAAGCAAAGTAAAACCTAGGAGAGAATATACTTCACCTTATACTGCAACACATTTCAAAAAAGAGTCAGAACAGTATGTGCAAAAAGTAACAACTAATGGTACTTGAACAGATGGATTGAAAATAGCTAAATATAAATATATTATTTAGCAACAAGCAGAAGTGGAAAAGGAGACTTAGGAAAAGGCTTCCAGGTTTTGTACCAGAAGGAGCATTTAGGGCAAAGGTCCTTGCTTCAGAAAAATTCAGATATTTCAAAAATTATTAAATATTTATATAGTAGAGTGCATGAAGTATTTGCCTGAAAGAGCAGAGCTCTGTGTTTGCTGACATTCCCGCATCCTTGTTTTTAAGAAAAAATATTACAGGGAGGAAAAAAAAAAAAAAAAAAAAAAAAGAGGAGAAAATTGCTTTCATATAGTGCTGCTGTTTAAACTGCTCTGGATAAAAAAATAAATTCTGCTTATGCTATCTACTTGACTTGAATGTTCAGGGTCAATGTGTTCTGCTCTTTGAACCAAATGGGTTCAGCTGCATTTTTGCCCACACTGCATATGCAGCCTCTTGATCCTTGCTAGGCCACCAAGCCCTTGTGTGTGAAGTGTGTGCCAGGTAGTAATATCTGCACTGATTACAAAAAGGAAGAAGCAAAAGGTATAGTTAAAATCATGGCACAAGTAGGCTTGGTTTCATATCTCCTACAGAATGAAAAAGTAATTATTTGGGGTTTCGTGCAAATTTTTCCTTATCTTAGAAATGATGTATGGTGACAAAAAATGTTTAAATACATTTTTTGTTAAATATGGGGAGATTGGCAAGAGAGGCAGGCTCTGATCTTCTAAGACTGCTTTGACTAGAAGCTGGATTTCACACTATGTCTTCTGCTGCTGATTTCTACCATACCCACTCAGACATGATCAGAATCCAGATCCATCTATCTGCAGTACTCTTCCCAAATAGCCACATTTGCCTTTGCTTGCATCTTCCACGTGGGCTGAGCTGTGGTGTTGGGTAGAAATTGCTTGTTGAATACAGCAGCACTTCCCTGCTCTGGTGTGTGCCTTTGTTCCCATTGTGCAAATGCAGGATCTGTGACTGCTTGACTGCTCATTTATAGCCCTGCTTCTTGAAGAAATTTGGACCCCATAGAGAGTTTCTGCACATCAGAAAATTGTGGCCCAGCTGATCCCGCGAGGCAACTGTTCCTGAAAGGAAGATTACATTGAGAATTACAGAGGGTACTGAAGGAGCTGATTCAGTGCCATGGATTTGTTACAAAGCGGTTCTCTGGCACATTCCCTCTTCTCTGTTCCCTCTGTCATCTCATCTGCTCAGTGACTTCAGTTGTCATCCACCACAGCTCTGCTGGATGCTGCCTCTCACTTCTGACCCTTCTTACTCAGTCCTGGTATTTTCTGCATTTGCTCACTCTTTTCTCAGAACAGTTTAAGCTCATACATTCACTGGCAAGCTGAGCCAACACTACTCTGCCAACTACAGGTTCTGATCCGTTCCTTGATCTTTGTATTGGTGCTTCATTACTTATCCACTTTCTCCATGCCGCCTCCTTGCTGGGCTTTATTAAATTTATTGAATTGCATACAGGAATTAAATTTTACACAAATTTTGTACTGCATAGGCAAAGAGTCATGAATGACTGAGAGGTCTTACCTGCCTCTGCACACCATGAAGAGTGCTTGCCTTCACTTGTTTTTAAGGAGTTCCTGCACTGATAATGTGTAAATGCTTCCTTAGCTGATGTATTCCAGTACCTCATTGGCATGCCCCCTGAAATTTTTTTTATTTTTTTTTTTAGAATCTAAACTGTGTGATGCTGCACTTTGACCACACTCCCTCTGTTAATCATAGCTTCTTTGCATTTAGGACAGTCTGCAAAGGTACTTTTTGCCTCCTACGTGGTCTGAAAACACCCTCTTAAAGCTGCAATAGCATAAACAATATGTTAAGTGATTCTCTAAACCATTCCTTAATGTCAAGAAATAAAATTTATGTGGAATTATGTAGAAAAGGTTTATTTTTAATCCATTTTCATCATCAGAAATGTTATCGTGAATGTTTTCTGTTGTGGTATTTCCTCATTAGCATCTTATGATGCATTTTGTTTCATATGCTCAAAATGCCTAGTGTTTATATTTTATCTTTATGCATAAGAGATATGGAAAAAATCACGTGTTTCTGTATGTTTTTGTGGTTTCTGCAGTAGAAAAGTTTTGTGTAAATAGGCTTAAGGAATGAAGAAACAGATCCAGCCAGGCTTAGCCTTTAAATTCTTCTTGCATAGATTAAATATCAAGATTTCTTTATGTTTGTGACAAGCTGCTAATTAAGTAATAACCTAATAACTTCAAAAATCAGTATTGTTGCTCCAACATTCTCTGACTGTTGCTAATTATAGTGCAATTAGTTCTTGTTTTACTGTCAAAACAAGCTCATGAAGTGTTTCTCCTTAATGCTGCTAATATTTCTTAGTCATAGAATGGAGTTATGCTTTTCTTTAAGAAATCAAGTATATAATTTGCTCTGTATTCTTAAGTGGAGCACAGAGGAACAGAGCTGTAATTCTTTGGTAGCAAACCTAGTATTGCAAAATAGTAGATGAACAATTATAAAGACAAAAGTTTTAATTACGAACAAAACCACTTCTTCAGATGCAATAATCTGCTAATTTATTCAACCTTCTTAGTTTATTTAGAGACCAGTTTATTTTGTTCTATTTTAAGCTTTTGTGTTTCCAACTTCACTTCCTAACAGAAAGAAACACTGGGTGAATGAAATAGCGTTCTTATATGCAGAAGGAAAATGACATAGAAAAATGGCTGATCTGGGATTTACAAATACTTTTATTCATGCTTTTAAATAGAAGCTATATGCAAAAATCAGTATAAATTTGATGAGATCATAAAAGATCAAATGCAGTTACAGGCTTGCTGGCAAGTCAGGCAAATAATCATTATTCTGAGAAGGGAAACATGCATCAATCTAATCCCTTAAAATAATCTCCAAAACAACTCTAATCCTGAAAATAACTTTTTTGAATTTGTATAAGGATGAAAAACAAAACAAAAAAATAGGTATTAGGTTAAATGCTTATAATAAAAAATCAGAGTAGATAAAATACCCTAAAGCAGTGGGAGTAATACAATTTTGATTCTTAAACTGTGTTGGTGGCTGATAAATATGTATATGTATGCATATATGCATTTTTCTGTCTATCTAAATACCATAAACTGCTTGAAGCATTAAAAGCTTCTCTCCTTACAGAATGAAAAGGTAGTTAAAAAAATAAAATCTAAAATCCTTCTATAGCAGCCTCTCTTTTTATAGCCAATGCATTGACTGGGAGCTTCCCAGAATGTCATCCATACGGTGGCAGTGCCCAAGCAATGGACACAGTATTTTAGTGGGACACATATTTTGAGTCATAGTGAGTACTAACGAATAATTCATAAATTAAAAGATGCTATAAACATTTTAGCAATGCCAAAAACATACATATTTTTTTCACCCCAGTTGCATAACTTTACTTTGCTAAGATTCATAGCACAAGTTTCATTCTGTGTCATATTTCAAGATTCTGAAGTTTGGGAAGCCTCTGAAATAGGGAGCAGGATCTAGAGTGACTGCTAACAGTGATTTTTGAGATTTTAATTTCAGTTTCCTGAAATGGGGAGAGTCAATAAAAATATTTGTATTTTATACTAAGGTAGCTGAACTGACTTCAAAAATAACCTATGAGGCACAAATTTAGATATAAACTTTTTGGTTGTGGGATTTTGTTTGTGGTTTTGTTTTTATTTAAAATGTATAGCTCATATTGCTAGCTAGATTGTCAATTAACAAAATTAGAATTTTTTCCTAAATATTTTTGTCTTTTTGACAAAATGGGAATGTTTGTGCGTGTTAGGCTGCATAGCTAAAGAAACAAGGAATATTTCAGTATTTAACAAAACCAAATTCTAGTAGATGTTTTTCAGGAAGGTTGTATATAATGTATGTATTTTTGATCTCTGAGATGACTCTGAGTGAAAGAACAGTTAGCTCATTGCATTAGCTGAATGGTTCAGTGCATATACAGACCTGATGCTATTTAAGTTATGTTCAGGCTTCACATGAGTAGTTAGCCTGGCATTCCATGTTCAAAGGGACTTGGGACTGCGTTTTTTAGTTCTTTAGGGATTGGGAAGTGTTGTAATTGGTTATTTTTGATTAACATATTACAGTGGACAGTCAGCTTTATTATATTCCATTGGCAGTTCTGCAGTAGTTAGTAGATTGACAACACAACTGTGTCCCTCTTGATTTTCTTCAGCTAGCTCCCTTTACATCTTTCATGAGGACGGCTTGTGCAGGCTCTGTTAACATATGAATATCTCTAAAACGTGCACTTACATCCATGTTACTTTATTTATATATGCCAGGATAAACCTCTGCAAAAGCTATGACCTGTTGCAGGTGGTTTTGCATTCCTAAAGCTTAAAAAGAATTTTCCATCATGAACAAATGAAAAGTGGGTTTCTTCTTCCTTTCTTTTAAAAAGCAGTAACTTTTTAATATAGAAGATGTAGCAAAAGGCATTCGTAAAGTGACAGTGCCATTCAAACTGAAAAGTTTTGGTATTTCTACAGTATCTGTCACCATTTTATATGAGGTGAATAATGACACATTAGTGCATCATATTTGCTCTATAGCATATGACAGGAACTTTGTGCTAATGCTGCTAATCAGAACGAATCTCAGTCAATTTGTGCTCATGCTGTAGTCACACCTACAGAAATTCACAACAGGAACTGACTAATGTGATAACCTCACACTAAGGTGCAGTGCCAGGATTGAACTAAAAGCTGGAGAGCACTAATCTTCCAGAGGGAGCAGCCAATTAGCACATTTTGCAATGTGGTCTTGCTGTCATAGTATGAGAGGTTTATTTTCCACTAAATGGAAAATATTCAGGCTCCTTAAAGGCTTGGGTCTTCTGTGCTGCTCCATATTTCCTGAGAGGGGAACAATTAGGCAAAATGCTTGTCATTCTCTGAAGTCTTAAAATATTCCAATTCTAGGTGACGCCAAATGTGTTTTAGTTTCTTATTCATCAATTAGAATGGTAATGGATAGAAAATTATGTTGTTATTTAGATCTGAGAGAGTTCTGCTTTCCTCCTACCTAATATTTGTTCTTTTCTCTTTTTTTTTTTTTTTTTTTTTTGTGGGGGACGACGACGGCACATAAAATTAATAGAGCATATTAGAGCACTTTGTGTATTGTTTATACAATACTGAAATTTGCATGGTGAGAACTTTTTTTTTCCTTTAAAGACTTTCTCTGGACACTCAATAAGCAATTCCTTTCCATCTGATGTATCACCTTCTTTGTAAGACATTTCCTTTCCCTGTGTTAAGCCTGGTAGATCTGGTATGGAGTGGACATCATGGATTTTCCTGTATCTTATGAAAATACACATGATGATTTGCAGAGAGAGGCAGGATTTTATTAATACAGTATTTGAAAAGTAAATAATGGTTTTTAAAACTGTATGTAATACTATTTTGAAATAGAAAGTGTTTAAAGTGGGAAAGTTGTTGACAGTAAGAGCTTAGGAGATTTTGTAGAAGGAGGTATTTATATAGTTCATGAGAACGGCCACAGTCAGGCTGGTAATACCATGCCAACCTGACTGGTAATCCAGATTTTCCAGGAATGTTATAGCACTCTGACAGTGTCAGTTTAAGTACATGGGTTATCCCTTTGCTTCTCCCTTCCCAAGTTGTCTTCTTGTTTTTCTACAGCTTTAATATGTGTATTTGGCAGCCAGTTTTTAGGATAGTGATACAGGTTTTCAGTTATTGAGCAGACCAATCTACTGACTACTGTGTTGTTAGAGGCTTTCTCTAGGTGAAATTGCTGACCTTGTCCAGAACATTGGAGCAGGCTTCAAATAGTAAGGCTGCGCTGCATGAAGTCACAGAATGGTCTGGGTTGAAAAGGACCATAATGATCATCTAGTTTCAACACCCCTGTTATGTGCAGGGTCTCCAATCACCAGACCTGGCTGCCCAGAGCCACATCCAGCCTGGCCTCCAGCCACATCCATCCCCTCCAGGGATGGGGCATCCACAACCTTCTTGGGCAACCTGTTCCAGTGCACCCACTGCCCTCTGTGTGAAAAACTTTGTCCTAATATCTAACTTAAACCTCTACTGTTTCAGTTTAAAAACACTCACACTTGCCCCATCACTGTCCACTCTTGTAAACAGCTGTTCCACTTCCTGTTTATAAGCTCCCTTCAAGTACTGGAAGACCACAATGAGGTCTCCCCAGAGCCTTCTCTTCCCCAAGCTAAACAATCCCAGTCCCCTCAAACTTTCCTCATAGGAGAGGTGCCCCAGCCCTCTGATCATCTTAGTGGTCCTCCTTTGGACCCCTTCCAAGAGCTCTATGTCCTTCCTGTACTGGCGGCCCCAGTCCTTCTGGTGTCTTTGAAGAAGAACATCAGCAGGACAGGTAGGGAAGCCTTGCTGTCTGCATTGTGTTTTTTTCTGGGAAGACTTCTCATTATTGTTAGGTCATCAGCCACTCATAGATCCTTGTCTGACAGGAGCAGCACCTTTATCAGGAGCTGCTCTTTAACTGCAGTTGTAGCCATACAGCACTCCCTTAGGGACCTGGCCACCCTGCCTGCTCTAGCTAATAAAAGTGACAATGTAATCTTGCAATTTTGGCTTGTAAATTTCCCATGTACCAGCTTATTAAGTAGGTGCGGGCTGGAGATCTGCCTGTTTTTGGCCGAACTCTTTACGTGCAATGTGGAAGTGGACACTCAAAGATCTAAAGAGTTCAGGGGAGGACTGGGAAGGAAAAAAGCATAGCTGCTTGATTTACTTTGTACTAGGGACTGAAGAAAGCTGTTTACAGAGCTGTTTTTAATTCATTCCAAGAACTGTAATAAATAGTTTACTATTGAAAGAGGGTTTTCCAGGGATGTTAAGAGATAAAGGAAAGTTTTCTTAAGGAGACCATATGTATGAGAACAGAGACATGGCCTAACACCTCCTCTGTAATGGTAAGTTTTGAAGTGCATACTCTGTAGTGGTTTAGAGAAGGCATACAGCCCCTAGCTTTGAACAAGTTATTTCCCCAGGAAATGCTCATCAGATAACGGCACTGCGCACTTCCAATGAATCAAAAACTATACAGTGGTGGAATGAATTGGTTTTATCCCTGGTTCTTTGAATTTTGTGTGTCTAAGCAAATTTTCAGGTACTTCGACACTGTTAAAAAGGGAATGACCTTGATTCAAGTCCTAGTGATTAGGTTTATATGGGATGAAAATGGGTTAGTCTTATCATACCTAATTGTTTCAAACTAAAATCTGGACACTGGTCTTGATTCTTGTAGCACTGCTGAAATACCACCATTCTCTGTTGGAGAAACTGGCATTTATACACTGTCGTTTTCAAAATCTTATGTTTCATAGAAACAAAGAGCAGTTGAAGAACAATACACCATTTTAATATAAGCCATCTCAGATAATTTGTATTATGTAAAGAAAGTGTAAGGTTCTTTTATAGAAAATCTCTTGCATTTCCATCCAGATTTGTTCTTATTTCTGCTCTGAAAGTTATGCAATATGGTTGACATTTTTAGTAGCTGATAGTGAAAAGCCTGTTGATGGTAAAAAGTATTTGAAGTGAAGCATGCAACTAATATTGAATTTGCTCAGATAAAGTTCTATTTCTTACAGAGAAATTATGAAAGCTTCTGATATCATTCCCAGTAATAGAGGAAGGTTTGTTAGCATCAGGATTAGTGACTGAAACGAAGGTCTTAAAGGTCGCCAAGGGAGTAGTAGAATCACTGTCTGAACTTCTGCTGTTAGATTTTAGCTATTAGTGTTTGAATTATTGAAAAAAGAGAACAGTAAAATAGCAGATTTTTTTCAAAGCTCTCACTGTAATGTGTGCATTTTATCTGCTTATTTAAAAAAGTAAACATACTTTTCAGTAAATGTTATTGCGTTAAATATTTAATTCAAATCTATTAATATGTGTAAGTATATTTAGTTCATAAAATAATGCACTCTGCAATTTTAAATCAGTAGTAATTTGTCAACAGCACATATTTCATTTTTCTTGCCCTCAAAAGACAAGAAGACAAACATTCCCGGTGACATCTTTCACTAAGTTTTTCTATGTCATATTTTACTGTTAGCATATATCGTGACAGGTTAGTTGGTAATACTGAAAGAATGCTCCAAAGGAAATTATGTTAGCCTGAAGTTTTCTGGCCCCCTAACAGTGTTTTTACTTCTGCTTTAACACCTAACTTAAATGTAAGTGTAGATTTTGTAAGTGTAGATTTTCAGCCGTGTTTAATTTTTAATATATGGTTAGGTGCAAAAAAAAGAAAAACCAAAAAACAACAAAAAAAAACCACCCAAACTTGTGCGAATATCTTTGTGTGCTCTAAAACAAAGCATTGCATTAAAATTGTGCAAGTCATGCAGCTACTGCCTGTTTTGAAAATTGTGTAGCATTCTTGCTCAACAGAGGTAAGATAAGTTCAGTTTTGGAAACAACTGAAAACTCCCATCTCTGATATCAGTTGCAGTACTAGCTAAATTAGGAGAAATTTGTAGGCAAAATCCACTACTTTGAACTCTTATCCTTTTCTTATTGACTAGTTCAAACCTCTCTTCCTACATTCTTCACAATCATTATACTTCAGTTACACTCACACTTCTCATTGACTGAGTGGTTAAGAAGAAAGATAATCTCATAATCTCATTGCTAATTTGAGTCCTTTTGTCTTTGACTTTTTTAGATATTTTGTAATAAACTGCTTTGATAAGACTAATATGGACCTGTGATATTCTAAGGAAATTCTGATTAACTGTCATCTGGACAGTTAATCAGATGAGTATCTGGACACCTGCAGCTGGTACAAAAGGAGAGGGAGAACAAGGAACCCAAATCCTCCCTCCTTTACATTACCTTTCTCATAAAACTTCATTTCTAACTTTGGAGCCTTAATAAGCTCTTTGGTAAATAGTATTTATCCTAAACCAAATGTCTGATATACGAGTCCAGCCCACCTAAGAATGAAAACAAAGTCTCTCATTACTTTACAAGTTTGTGTTTATAGGATGCAAACAGCACTTTAAATAACAAGGCAAGAAAGAATTTACTGTAGTAGCACTAGTGCTGTAATGATTACTGCACTTTTTTATAAGTTTTGACGTTTACAATTTAAATGGTTAAAAAGCACAGCCTCACTTGCTGGATTTCATTGAAAAAAAATCAAGTGATCTGAATATAGGAGAAATACTAGTCAATTGTTTATGGATTGCTAGCAATTTTTTTTCCTATTTTGTCTGTACAATTCTTTAATTTTTTTCAGTAAAGCCCAGAAGGCTTCACAAAATGATGTATGTGACTTTCCACCGATAACTGAAAACCAGATAAGGTTGCCACTGTTACATGCAAGAACAGATATAATGTTATTTACTGATGTCTGACCAATATCCGTTCCAGTCTCAGAAATCAGATAAATATGGGCTGAGCATAGGCCTGAGAGAGCTAGGGCTGTTCAGTCTGGGGAAGAGAAGGCTCTGGGGAAACCTGAGAGTGACCTTTCAGTATGTAAAGAGGACTGTAAAAAAGAACAGGGCAGACTCTTCAGTAGGGTCAGTTGTGACAAGAGAAGGGGAAATGGTTGCAGATGCACGTGACTTAAGAGAACAATTTATTCTCTTTTCTACCCAGCTGACTTTTTAGTGGTGCCATACAGGGTTGGGTCTTTTCTTACCTACGTTAACTTGCTGCCATACAAACACCTAAGCTCATTTTCTAGATGACTGTGATTGTTTTTTTTTTGTCCAAGAAAGAGTTAGCCTAGATATTATCATAAAAAGGAGGGGGGGAAAAAAAGACAATGTTATAAAGGATAAAGTAATGAAGATCAAATTAAGTAAGATATATTTAGCTCCTGCATTTGATTTATCACTAGTTTGTGGAAAACAGTTTCTCCTTGAGACAAACCATACATCTTATGTCTTAAGATGGAACAAGAGCTTCTTCATTTCTCAAGTAAAATTGGAATTGAGTCAAATTTTACATTATAATGGAGATGTAAGCCAAATGAATGTGTGTCCCTGCTTGGACAAAATTTGATCTTTCATTGTGCATCTGAGAAGGATAAGAGACATTTTTATGGCTGCAGCCCGGACGGATAATTACCTCTTACACATCCTCCAGGAAGCAAAACAGAATGGTGGCCACAAGATCACTACAAATATCTTTTGAGACATTGAAATTCCCATGATAATTTTGGGGGGTTTTGTATTTTTTTTTTTTTCTTACTGAGCTCAGAGAACACTTTCATGCTAATGAGTTTTTTAAAAACAGTAGGGAAGACTTTTCAGTCATTCTCACCTTTTTGTTGTCCTTTTGTAGAGAGTCTCCTTGAAACAAAATGACCTTTCTGTTTTTGTTGGAATTTTATTCAAAGCCCTTTCAAGATTTTTTTCCGGAGTAATTGAGGCTGATAGGGATCTTTACATCACCTATTTGGCAATAGGGTGACAGTTTCTTTGTCCAACACTAACCTTCCTTCTCTCTTCCTTATCTCTGGTGAGGGCTGCTTAATTCAAGTCACCCCTTCTGAAAGATATCTATAGCCCAATTCTTTATTGATTTTTTTGAAAGATTTGACCTATTACAATTTCCCTGCCAGTGAGTTAACCTTCTTGCCTGAAGGTGAACTAGAATGGACTCCCACGTTTCTAATTTCTTGAGTGAGGTAGACAAAGGAGCTGTGCTAAAGTGCTATGATGTTAAGTCAGTCTTTTAAGTTGATAAGATTTGTTATTTAGCACGATGAGCCTCGTTTGGCTGTGTAGCAATAGATCTTTGCTCATTTTGCAGTTGCTTTCTCAAACTGTTTTAAAATGAATACTGTTATATCACACTCTCAGATTCGTCGCTTTTTCTTGAAGTTCTCTTGTAAAGTTGCACCCAAGTGAATCAAAGAAACCAAAGCAAAGAGGCTTAACAGCAGAAGTTTTTTTACCATTAAGCAGGTATTCTTATTGGCAGTGCTGAGGTAGCATTGGGATAACTCCAAAAACGTTCCACCAGTTGATCATTCATGAACAAATTATATTTTTACATATGTTACATATTCATTATATTTCCCAAATCATTATCCTCTCCACTCACAATGATTGCCCAACAGATAGAGCTTTATTTAGTGGTCTCCGTGACCATCTCATGATGGTCCATTCATTGTTCCTTCAGTGGTCACCTTCAACACAATGGTCCTTATCTTTAATCTGCTGACTCACTTTCCACATCTGGCTTATTTCCACGTGAGACACCATGCAAAGACTCAATTTGTCCCAAAGATTGCTGTGAAATGCAGGAACAACCAGAGAAGTCTCTGCACACACAGATAAGAAAGACAAAGGGGAAAGTCTTGCATTCTAGGCATTTTCGGCCCTGGGTGAGGGCATGCAGTTTTTCAATTGTTCTGTATTTCATTTGCCTTGTTAAAGTAGAACAGCCTTACAACATGCCTCCTCATCTACAATACTACATTGGAGTTATTATCCACAACATCCAAAGGCTACTATAGTGTTGCAAGCAAGTATTAATCATATTGCACAACGATTCAGTGGCTATCCTTATAAGGCTATATCAATAGAATATTTTGTGTAATTACATCTTCAAATCACAAGAATTTGTGTCCAATTAATAAAAAACAAAACTGAGGGAAGTTAAGTAAAATATTCAGTTACCTAAATGTTTGACCTAATTTGACAGTATAATTTCAATGGATTTGACAAATTAATCTGAGTTGTTTTGCAAACAGCATTTTCCAAATGCAGTTTTGCTAATTCTGTTTGCGTTGCTTTCTTAATTAGTGTCCTAAAAGCTCTACTAAGGTGATTGATCAGATAACCATATCTCTCTCTATATATGTCTTGTCCTTTAAATCAAACTTGTATATGGTCTATGTATATGCTCTAATGCCTTCTCTATCTTTCCCCATCTGTTAACTGAGGGGTTTTCCTCCAAAACAGTTGACACAATGTTTTGAAATCTACATAATATATAAGGTAGTAGTTTAAAAAATAAATAATATATAAAAACATTTCCACCTACTATTTGGAGATGAGTCTGTCAAGTTTAAAAAAAAAAAACAAAAACAAAAACAAAAAAACAAAACAAAACAAAAAAACCGCATTATTTCTAGAAATATCTATTAAAATTCTGGTGTTAATGCTTATAAAATAACCTCAGTAATATATCTTCAGAAATCAAAGGTAGTTCTAGCAAAGGAAACGTAAGCATTTTTTGTGCTAGAGCAGAATACAATAGCAGAGGTCAGCCCCTTTGTCCCTGTTTTTTCTTCAGCTCATGAGTGGAATTTTAAGAAATTACTAACATTCTTGTGATACACTTCTAAAAATACCTGTATAATTTAAAATTTTTGCACTAGTGATCTGCTTCATTTTTAATAGCCCACGTTGGATTCTTGTAATAGATCAGTGTGATAATGCCAGGTTACATCATGTATTTTTAAGCAGATGTCCCTGCTGTGATTAACAGGGAGTTCTCTTTAAAAGCCATAGTTATATCATGGTCCGAGATGCTAAAGTGACACATTAATATTTCACAGAAATTATTCTTTATTTCTAAAGCAAAAATTTTGACAAAAATATATTTACATAGAAGAGTTTATTAGATATTGCCAACATCATAAAAATAGACAAAAGCTCTTTCTTTAATACTTTTGTGCAACACATTTGCCAGATGGAAATAAGTAATATTTACTTTTTAAAATTAATTATTTATCTCAGTTGTCTCTGGAATTAAAATGATCAGTTGTGAAGTGCTCAAATTGAAGCCATTATTTATTTTGCATATGATGCCGTGACTATTTTCATACTGTCCTGACAAGACTTCCTCAAAACAAATATAAAGCTACTCCCTCTCTGCTCTGCACTGGCATCTGAACTTTGAATATGTACTCATAGCTTAGTTGGTTTTCACTATATGGACCTATGGGAAGGAAAATACTATGATTTTAAGGGAAAGTTGCCACCGAAAATGGATTTCACAGGAATTCGGCAAACTGCAGATGATAATGAATAATAAATGAACAGAGAATATGCTTGAGAGAATGTGTCTCAGCAAGACATAAAGTCTTAGTGCACTTCAAAAGATTTATGACTTGATTATTATTTCAGTCCAATACATAAGCAATTTAAATAATGAAATATTTGAAGGTTATATATATATACATATATACATATAAAATTAAAATATTCTGTAATGTTCTGTACTTAGAAAAGGCAGTTT
The DNA here is from genome assembly GCF_019232065.1 of Centrocercus urophasianus. Classification (NCBI taxonomy): domain Eukaryota; kingdom Metazoa; phylum Chordata; class Aves; order Galliformes; family Phasianidae; genus Centrocercus; species Centrocercus urophasianus. Next base: position 21,973,949 of record NW_024884711.1, read on the forward strand.
CATTAAACTTTGCTTGAATGAATTAAGGAAAAAAAAAGAATGAAGACAGATCAGAACATTTTCTAAGCTGTATTCATGAAGTTCAGGTCTTCTATTTTCTGTCATTAGTAGCAAAGAAAACAACTGTAAAGAATCTAGAGATATGAAAAATCTTCTTATATGATCCTTGAGTGTCTTTTAACTCTCTTATGACTAGGGAGGTAGAGTGAAGATGCAGAGAAGTATGTACACTATGAATGAGTCTTATGTGAAGAGTAAGAGAAAGGGGCAGTTCCTATCTGGAATTCTTGCTTTGTTACGAAAACCCATTGTGCAACAGAACTAGGATTTAGAGTGAAATGCAAGGGAAAGATATTGAGTAAACCATATGCCTGCAGAAAGAAAATGATGGAAGGTGTATTCACCTCATGCTTTGCTGCTGCTTCATACTTTATTGCTATTTACTTAATGTGCACTGTTTTTCATTGATATATTTAAATGAGTTTTAAAATTTGATATTGTTGTCCTTGCTTTATGCAGGAGAAAGTGTAGTGCAAGGAGACAAAAAAATGGTGCACGTAGATCACCCAGTAGGCTCTGAGTTCAACCTAAATCTTTAGCTGACTTTATGCAACTCAATTAGAAACTGCCCACTAGCTTGTCTAATGTTATATCATACAGGAAGTCCGACCCTTTAAAGCAGTCAGTGCCCACAGATATCACATGTAATTTCTGATATCTGTCTGTTGCATCCTAGTTGAATGCTCTGTGAAAAGCTGTTGCAGTACATTTCTTCATATCTCACTCAGGGAGGTTTTTGGTTTGTTTGCCCTTGGCAAATGCAGGCAGAATAGGACTGCACACTGAGTTCTGGCACCAGTGCCATGGCCTGTGCTGATGGATGTGCCCTGTGGTAGCAGCAGTCCCGCAACCAGCACTTCTGGCTATCAGCAGCACAGCAGGAGGTTGTGATGAGCAAGGGGAAGTAATAAAAGGACAGAAAATGAGACACTGGCATAAGAACAATACTACTTGCTTGGTCTTAATGCAAACTGAAACAGAAATGTTTGATCTTCACTTTTTAATGCATCAGCCTAAAAAATAAAGCTAAAAGCTAAAAAATAAAAAAAAAGTTTGGAGAAAGAACTGATTTAAAATCTGAATAATATTTTGAGAACTAGCTTAAGTTTATGGTAAGCGTAAAGGAAAAGATGTTATTACAGGTTATGGCAGTAACAGAAAGCCAGATAGTTCTGCACTGTGAGCTGTAAGCCTTTCATGTTTGCATACATGCTAGAATGTACTTCAGGTTATGATATTGCACCACTGCTGCTAGCTGGAGGCTCTCAATACTTCTGGTGCACATAATGATTTTCAGGGTGCTAGGCTTGCATCCATTCACATTACTTTGAGAAGAACTATGGTATGTGATATGCAAAGTATGAGCTCCATTGCAGTTTATTTAAAGATTCAAATTTGTACAGACAGAGCAAGAGAATAAATATTAAAAAGTGGCAAACAGAAGAAAGTTTGTTCGAAGGCTGAATTGAGTTTTCAGACCTGACTGTATAGGGAAGAAGAAGAACAAAAGAAAGAAATAACTGAGACTGTTTTGTTTCTTTATGTATTTATTGTAGGAACTTTTTATTCTTTTCATCTTTATAACAGATGAAAAAATATTTCCACTCAGCACTGAGAAAACAATTGAAAAAGAATTTATTTCTTTTTCTTATGGACAATATGATTTTGTTTTAGAGACACAACTTTTCTAATACACAAAAAGAGTACTTGCTGGATTAAAACAAGGAAAATTTGGTTCATAGAATCATAGGAATTATAAGGCATATCTGGAGTCATTGGACTATCATTGAGTTCAACCCCCTGCTAAAGCAGGTTCTCTACAGAAGGTTGAGAAGTAAAGCGTCCAGATGGACCTTGAGTATTGCCAGAGAAGGAGACTTCACTGCCTCTTTGGGCAGTCACTGTCACCATTAAAGAAGTTCTTTCGCATGTTTATATGGAATTTTCTGTATTCCATTTTTTCCTGTTGCTCCTTGTTCTGTTTTGTGCACCACTGAAATGAGCTTGGCCACATCCACGTGACTCTCACTCTTTAGATGTTTATAGACATTGATGAGACCCACTCTCAGTGTTCTCCAAGCTGAACAATCCCAGATCTCTCATCCTTTCCTCATACAGGAAATTTTCCAGGCCCTTTAACAACTTTGTCGCCTTTCACTGGACACTATCTAAGAGAACCCTGTCTGCTTTGAATAGGAGAGCCCAGAACTAAACACAGTATCCGGATGTGACCTCACCAAGACACAGTATAAGGGGAGGATCACCTCCCTTCACCTGCTAGCCATACTCTTTTTAACGCACCCCAGAATACCATTGGCCTTCTTGGCCATAAGGGCATACTGCTTGTTCATAGCCAACCTGTTGTCCACCAGGACACCCAGGTTCTTCTCCTCAGAGCTTCTTTCCAGCAGGTCAGCTCCTAACCTGTACTGGTGCCTGTGTTTCTTTATCCCCAGGTGCAAGATTTTATACTTGCTCTTGATGAACCTCAACAGGCTCCTCTCTTCCCAGTTATTCCAGGAATTTGTGAGGTTATAATACTAAACTGTCCAGTTAGGGAAACAGTAAGTGTAACACATTTTGTGATTTTCAATGTCAGAATTTTGACTGGTTCAGTTTCTCTTTAAGCTTATTTCATATGTTCTGCGTTCATAATTTAAGTGACATTTCAAAACAAGGTCATGAATTATGTTATTTACTGTACTGTTAATATTCTTAGAAACATCATGTCTATTTTCCCAATAGATTTTAATAGGGAAAAAACAAAAGTGCATAGACTTATAAAATACCTTAATAATTATATGCAAAGGTGAACAGTTAGAAAGATTTCTAAATAGCTGATTTTTCAGACTTTGAAGTTTGCCTTCATCTCATTGTTTGAAAGTATGCCTGAAAGGTTGGGGGAAAAAAGGGAAATTTGCATTTTAGATTCATATATATTGATGTATTTTTAATGTTAGTTTTTGTATTTCCTTGTTAACCTAGGGAATGGAAAGAACTTGCCCTTCGGATTCTGAAATTGAACGGCAGTGTCTTATACTCTCAGGAAATAAAAATTTTGACCTAGGTGTCATATCATTTGTAGGCATATTTGATTCTCCATTATCTTCCTCTGAATCTCAGACATTGCTGTGCTTTATTCTGTTAACCTCCTTTCCTTTTTTATCTCCCCTCCATATTCGGAATCCATTTTCTTTGATGCAAACACTGCCTTGTGTGTTCTTTTCAACCTCAGACACATCTGGGAAAGACAAAAGCTTTGAATAGAAACAGTCAAGGTGATCCATAGCACTCCAGTATGGGAGTTGCTGGCACATGGAGCGTGCAGCAAGTCCTACAGATACCAGGAAGCTCCCCATGGGTGGGAATAATGTGAAAATAAAGGTTTTGTCTATCAGTGTTCTGCTGCCTTGGTACTCCCGATAGTATAATTCATCAAATCTGTGTTTGCAAACACTAACAGCTTGTCGTGTTGGCACTATCTATCTATCTATCTAGTAAAAGAAAGTATCAATAATTTATCTAGAATTACAGCATTTTGCTGTATTGCCTATCATTGTAATAGGCAGCGCATCTATATTAGTGAGACCGACTTCCCTGTTTAGACTTTCATGATTAGCTGCTTGCTGTGACAAAAATACTTTTTGCAGCAGTAGTTGTTTATCCTATGTCACCACAAGTGCATAAAACAAATGTAGACAACATAGGTGTGCTGTATCAACTTACACACGATTCTTGCATTTCAGTGTAACAGAGTGGATCTGCCAAATGATTCTGGCTTCTACTCCGATCCGGTTCTATTCTCAGTGACTTGCTGCTGTTCATTCTGCTCCTTGATGGTTCTGCTATCAGGAGCTGCAGTTTGCATTTGTGGTCGTCTCCTGAGTCCTTCAAAGTCTCTTTGATCTGTGTCTTTCTGACCTCTCTTGAGATTTGCTGCTTACTCTTGAGCTGGATCTTGTAATACTTATGTCCTTCTGCCTCCCAGCCCTCTGTCATCCACTTAACCTTCCTGGCCCTCTTCACAGTCTTCTTGTAATACAAAGAAAATTTAAGGTCTCTATTACTGTGTGCTAGCTTGTTTCTAAACTTACGAAAAGTAGATTTCTGCTAATCAGTCTCCCAGTAGTCTCTCTAAATACAATCCTCTCAAAATACTAAAAAACTAATCTGCTCGTTGTCTTGTGCAGTCAGAGTCTCTCTGGCATTAAACTATTAATGCTACTTACAGACACCAAACTAGTAATACAAATGGGTCAAAACCAGTTCTTGCTAAAAGTACGGTAAAATTCAGCTGAAATCACATTTGTTAATAATGAGAGTAACATCTTGTTTTGATGCTTTTAAGACTTTCATGGTTGCAAGTTTGGTTTCTTTGGGGCTTTATATTTTTATACTTGTATGGGGAAAAAAGCTTAAGGGATTTTCACATACCCTTATTTGCCCGGGCTCAAAGCTCAAATATTTTTTTTTTTCTTTCAAATAGTGTTAATTTTAATATCTGAAATAATAATATATGAGATAACAAACAGATAACAAGTTGCAATAATAGCTTTATTTCAACTCAGCTGCAAGGTTATTTTTGTTTTAGTGAGATATTTGTCTTGATTTTTGACTCCATCACAATCAATTCAAGGAATTTCAGTATAAACTTGTAGCAATGGCTAATTCACTCCCTTCCCTGCTCCCTAACAAAAATAAATGTTAATCCTTCAGAAGCTTAGGAGGAATCTTAATATTGTATTCTACAGTAATCTCTTTAGAAGACAAAGAACTACAAATGACATCTTAAACTCACTATGACTTCAGTGGCAACTCCCAGCAGCAGAAAGGACACAAGCTTCCAATTTATTTCTGTATTTACCATTTGTTAAATGCCAGTTAAGCAACATGCAGATATATTATGGTGTTTTCTGGGGACAAGTGCAGCCCAGTCCAGGTAAAGCGTGACACATCCATCTAAATCTGTTTAAAACAAAATCCCAAGAAAGATTACTTCGTGTTCACAGCAACAGCTATCTCCCCAGTGCCAAACATGTATCATGTTGTCTGCTTGTAACTGGATCAATGCACGGCAGGGAGAGCAACTGTGTGTGACGACTGCTGCTGTGGGAAGTAGAGAACCTAAGGAATATTCATAAAGAACAAATTAAAACATTATATGAGGCTTTGATTAAGCTCGACAGCTTTCCTAAAGAGTTTCTATTGTTGTTACTAGTGCTTAGCAGCAGCTGAGGATTTGTGAAAGAGCAGCTGCCTCCACCCCCCTGCAGCCTTCACGAGATGGTGGTGGTTGAAATCTATGTGGGATGTTTTGCTGTTCTTTCTCTTTCTTTGCAGAATTGCATATCTATGCTGTATAAGCTTCTGCTAGATTATCTTTTCCCAAAAATTTGTGTATAAAAATGTCTGCAGCCCATGTTAAACACAGATTGACTTGCTCCTGGCTGTAAGTCTGTCTGTACTCCTGTTCTCTTCAGTCTTGTGTATCAATTTCAATCTGCAGATCAGTTGTATACATAGAAAAGTGTGTAAGTACTGCCTATAATAATTTTTTATTACAAAAATATGTTGCAGGTATTCTGTACTTGATTATCTCATACCTCAAAATCATTTTGATCATTCAAAATCTCTGTCTTTGCTATTTTTTTCATCACGTGTTGAGAATCTTCTGTGCAGTCTTGACCAGCAGGCAAAGGAATAATGGAAATGTGTGCTGGGTGCTTTCTCTTCAATCTATGGCAATGAAAACAAAAATGACAGTGGATTAGGATTACTTTGCAATGCATTTTTTTGTTAGTTGCACCAAATTGCAAAGCCACTTTACTCAGTTCAGAGACATTTATTTGCCTGCTTTTCTGTGATTATTTTCAAATGAGCCGCGTTTGGCATTGACCCTTGCGATGTCTTTGAGCATACTTAAGATATGAATTAGTTTTGTAGGCTGTTTTTTTCATCAGGAGAGAGCGATGTGTATCTGAAAAGGGAACTGCAGATGATCCTATCACTTTTTGCATGGTCTAAATTGCAAATGTATGGCAGCATGAATCCTCTGGTAGGTGCTTGTGGTTAAGGAAAGCGACTCCTAGTTCTATAATCAGATGTGGAATAACTTAATGGAAGATTTTAAAGTTGTGTGCAGGTGAAAGCTGACAGAACTTTTGTTTTAATCTGTATTTCAGAAATTGCTTTCTAAAGGAAATGAAAAAGGATTTGCTATTTATCAGAATACTTTTGAGCAAAGTTTCTGTTCTTATTGTTAGAAATGCTCACCTCCATTTTATTTTCCCTTTTTTAGAGAAAGTAACAAAATGGGAATTCCTCTTCCTGCCCCTTCCTTCCTTCCCCTCCTTCATTCATCGTTAAGACAACTAGGTATTCTGAAAATAAATTCACTGAAGGTTAGCTTAAAACTTGCTCTTATTTTGAATAAGTGCTGAATACAAAAGTGTTTCTTCTTCTTCTTCTTATTATTATTATTATTTTATAAATATTCTCCAGAACCCCAATTGTGAGAACTGTGGCTAGTTGTGAAGAAGAGTACCTCTTTCAATTTTTTTTGCTCATTGGTGTGATATTTCTCAAATAAGTAGTTGGTAAAAACCATGTCATTATGTAGGGGGACAGTGAGCGTATAAAGAAAAAGAAAGTTTGAGAGAGTGAGGGGTATGTCAGGGGGTAAATGACCAAACTGTGGGAGAAGAGAGATTTCTGGGAACTGAGGACAGAGTTTAATGCCTCTGGTCACTGTATAGATTAAAGACACTGAGTCATCCCTGAGGTCTAGCAAGCAGGAGAACTGTGTACAAGTCTTTCTTGCTTTTGCTTTCAGCTTTCTTTCTCTCCTTAAGTTTAATTTTCTGCCCAAATGAAAATTGATTTGGTTTAGTGTGGAAGCCCTTTAGATCTTTAAGGAAGCTGACAGGAGAGAACCTAACCAAGTCAACCCAAACCATAAGGGCGTAGTAAAGTGAAAATTTAAGGTGCTGGAATATTTATAGCATTATAGTCTAAACAGGTTATTTTGAATGTAAAATTAGGTATCAATTTCTATGTAGATAAAGAGGAGGATCCAATACAATACTAATATTAGCAGTACGTTTATAAACCTACATAAATTTAGAGGTACTCCTTAGTTGTTTTCTCACAGGACCACATCAATGTTGCTAGCTGGTGCTCATTGACATGCTTTTATAAATTTGCATACTACTTCATAGCAAAATCAGAACACAAACATTTAATCTGTCATGCATCTCATTGATATTTTGGATGGAAAAGCCTATTCTAAAAAGAACATTCTTTTATTTCTTTCCCAATTTCCACACTTGCAGTTTCTGATATTTATTTATTTTAAATATATTTACATTGCCAAAGGTAGTGAGTGGTCCGTGCATTAATGCTGATGTTTTTAGCATTTGCATAAAAATAAGCATAGAATCATAGAATCACAAGGTTGGAAAGGATCTATAAGTGTCCTTTCTCATCCAACTGTCCTCCCATTACCATTGCTACCACAAGCTACTAAACCATATAGCTCCCTCTTTTAGTTTAAAGCCATTACTCCTTGTCCTGTTGCTACACTTCCTGAGTCACTCCCTATTTTTTCTGTAGGCTACTTTAGGTCCTGGAAGATATCTTTAAGATCTCTCTGAAGCCTTTTCTTCTCCAGGCTGAACAGCTCTTTGCAGGAGAGGTGTTCCAGCCCTTTGCTCATCCTCATTGCCCCTCTTCTGGACTCACAATGTCAGGTGCATGTACTTTGTATATTGAAGGTCCCAGAGCTGAACACAGTGCTCTACATGGTATCTTAGAACAGCAGAGTAGAAAGGGATGATCATCTTGTATGACCTGCTAGCTGTGCTTCTTTATATTCAGTCCAGGCTGTAATTGTCTTTTGCAGCTGCAATTGCTGACATCTGCATTAAAACTGGTGAGAGTTCTAAAGTTAGTGTGAATCAGTTCTAAGGCAAGGCATCAAATTTCCTTCCAGTAATTCAAAGACAAACTGCTTTAAATAATTTTTATCAGACATAATTAATTTAACTTACTGGTGTGCCGCACCAGAATTCTTCTGTTAGCCTGCTTTGGAAATAATGAAGTCTCCACCCTGCAATTCCCACAACTTTACTCACAAGTAGTCTTGGTACAGTCTCTGGGGTCATCTAGATGAATAAAGATTGAATGGCCTGACCTAGATATTTCATGGAACAGTAGCACTCCATACTCAGAGAAAATGTATTCGGAGCGGCCAACTGTCTGCAGGTGGATGTTTTTCTTTGTCAGATTGTTATATATTTTTTTCTCAACTGCTCATGCTTTTCTTTTTTTACAGTAAGTCAGTGCACAATGTGTAAATACCACTTTCAAGATTAGAACTTTACGAGGGGGACCTTAAAAAAAAAACAAACAGTTTTTAACCTGTGATTTGTGCATTTTTTGAGTAGTGCCTGGTGAATATTGCTATTTTCAATAAAAGAAAAAGCAGTCTTGTGACCTTTCAAGGATATAGATTTTTATTGATCTGGCTGTCACTAATTATAGAAATGTGTGGGGTATTTATCATAGACCTTAGGGATTTTAAAAAAAGCAATAACTTCTGTTCTTTGGAGAGTGGTATGTCTCTGTCTTAAGCATTTCTTCCATATAACCATTTCAGAGCTTTTCTGGTACAAACTCCTTAACTTTCCTTTTTCTTTTCCATTTATAATTATAATAGAGGAAGAATAGACGTGGCCTACCTGAAATTACCTTTATTTTTTTCCCAAAATGTTTAGTCTTGTTCTAATTATTTAACACAGTACAGCAGAAGAAAGGACACAAAGAGTACAAGGGGAGTAAAATAGAAATGTGAAGCAAAAGCTAAGACAGTCCAAAAAAGAGTTTTCATGTAAGTGAGAGAAAGTATTACATTCATGCCTTGCAGGCAAAGACTTTGCCTCCTGTTTTCTCAGTCAAAGACACGTTTTCTGATGGCTCAGTTCTTGGTTTTCTAATGGGATTAATTCCTTTGTATATTCTTGAAATTAAATGTTCAGTTTGGCTAGGGTAAAAAGCGAAATCTATCCGTAATCATAAAAGATGAAGAATAACCAATATTTGTTTTGTGTTTCTCCAAGCCTGAAGTTCTTAGAGATACTGGAAATACAAAACTGATTCTCTCAACTTGGCTTCACACCTGGTCAAAGAACAGCTAGGCATGCAACATTAGTGTCTTCTCTTATTTTCCAGGTCCGTGGGGGAGATGCATGGGAGATGAATGTGGCCCAGGTGGCATCCAGACTCGAGCAGTGTGGTGTGCCCATGTGGAGGGCTGGACAACACTGCCCACCAACTGCAAGCAGCCAGAGCGGCCGGACAACCAGCAGAGCTGCTTCCGTGTCTGTGACTGGCACAAGGAGCTGTATGACTGGCAGATTGGCATGTGGGATCAGTGCCGGCCCGTCCTCTCCCGTAGCCATGAGAAGCCCCAAGAGTGCCTCAGAGGGGAGGATGGCATTCAGACAAGAGACATCACCTGCATCCAGAAGTCCAATGGGGTGCCTGCTGAGGATGTCATCTGTGAGTACTTTGAGCCCAAGCCCCGCCAGGAGCAGGCATGCCTCATCCCGTGCCGTCAGGACTGCATTGTGTCTGAGTTTGCCCCTTGGACGGAGTGCTCTAAGACCTGTGGCAGTGGGCTTCAGCATCGAACTCGGCACGTGGTGGCCCCACCACAATTTGGTGGGTCTGCTTGCCCAAATCTCACTGAATTTCAGGTCTGTCAGTCTAGCCCATGTGCTGCTGAAGAAAGCCTCTATAGCCTAAATGTGGGACCATGGAGCATGTGCTCAGTGCCCCATTCAAGACAAATACGGCAAGCAAGAAAACGAGGGAAGAGCAAGGACAAGGAAAAGGACAGAGAAAAGGCAGTTCGGGATCCTGAGGCTCGTGAATTAATTAAGAAGAAGAGAAATCGAAACAGACAAAATAGACAGGACAACAAATACTGGGACATACAAATTGGGTATCAAACCAGGCAGGTTACATGCACTCACAGAAATGGGAAAACTGCTGCTCTGAGGTAATCAATGTTTCTTCATTTGCAAATTATTATTTGTTTCTATTAACTCTAAGATAAAGCACACATAAGTGCATGCTGATATTAGTTCATAGAGCCCAAGACACAATTGACCACATGCATTATTTCTAGTATGAACATCCCTCATCAAGATTAAAACATTTCTGTGACAAGAAATGTTCAAGCTGTGCTGGGGATCATAGTAAGCATTGCATGAATGTGCAGTATTAAACTGTGCTAACTCCATATTCTCTGTCTGTCTACACGTTTTTCTCTTAAAAACTTGATGAAGTTTATCAAATGTCAGCTCTGTTTCTATGGATTGAGGCAAGTTTTCACCTGCAGGTTTTAATGAGTCGTTCATGTTTGGAGCAGATGATGTTATTGCCTGCAAGGCACAAAAGTTTCAGAAGAACAGTTAGGGCATGACATATGATAACATGAAGATGCTGCTTGAGAGTGCAGCGTTTTGTCCAATGCCTTTAGTTATGAAAAAGAGCATGCAGTATTTTTTTGTTCTTGCTTCTTAAGGTGAAATTTATGAGACGGTGAAACTTGTGTGTGTGTACCTTTTCCCATTTATTTTCATTTGCTTCTGCACCTTTTTCTTCTTTTATTTCTCAGTGGTAAACTTTTCATTATCGTCTGTTTTTGTGTTTTCATTTTATTTATTTATTGTTGTGCTTTTCAAGATGTTAGGTGGTTGCAGATGTTTCCATAACTCTTTCCATAGGCTTCTGTGTGCTTTTCTACAACTATCTAATTTTCCACTTGCTTGTTTTATTTGATGTTCTCTTGCTAGCTCTTGTTTTTCCTGCATACCACACAGAACATCTTTGTCAAACTGGAAGTCTTCTTTCTGTCTCTTCTACCTTTTTCTGACTGTGATGTGATTCTTTCTACTTTCTTCCCTCCACTACAATACATGATCAATCAGGTTTACTTCATCTGTGAAATGAGTAAGATCCCTTGCTGAATCAGTTTGACATCCATTTCTGCTAGGTAGGCTTTTATTAGCTTTTCCTCAGGGTACTTTTCTTTAACATTCTGTCATAGAACTTGCAGTGGCTTCAACCTTACCTATCAAAAGCCACATTATAGCTTTTCAAGTGTGATAAACATCATCTTTTTAAGTACATTTAATCACAAAACTTCAAATTAATATGGAATTTTCATTTCTCCATGGCTGAACATCAGTGTGCAGCTACAGACCACACCCCCAAGTACCTGTCAGCGTAAGTCCAGATGATTAATGCTACAGTACTGGAAAGTTTGAATTGTTTAGCTGGGAGGTAGTACAACTGCATGAGGATGTGAGGTGTATAATGGTATGTAAAATCTTGTCACAATAAAGACTGGGATGAGTTAATCTCCATATATCATGGATATAGAGAGAGAATAAAAATGATCTTAATCACAGTGATACTGAATGAAACTATACTTCCTTATACCAGGCACAGAGAAGCTCTGGAAAGGACTGCCTGAAGAATTTGTGTTGCTTCCATCTTTGAAGGATTCTAAGAATAGGTCAGAAACACATATCAGGAATGGTTAATCTTTGAATAACACTGAGTTAGGGTTGAATTAGTGTCTGTAGAAGGAATCTCAAAGCCAGCATGCTCAGGCAGTGTCAGATTTTGTCTGCAGCACAGTCTCCACGGTGGTACAGTAAAAAGCTGCTTTTACCTCTTCCCTTCCCAGCCTAATATTACGCAGCCCAAGAATATCATTACACTTTAAATACAAAGAATAATTTATTAAACACACTGATTGCTGGTAGCTAGCAGCCAGAAATTCTGTTTGAAAGTCTCCAAGATTTTTTACATTTAAACAAATAGTTCAGAACTACAATATTTAGAGGAATAAAAAAAAAAAAAAAAAAAAAAAAAAGGAAGTTGGTGGGGGGAACATTCCTATGCTGAGATTCTGATAAATGGCACAAGAAAGGTAAGATATAATAGGCAGTTTATGACATACATTTCTCATCATCCTTATACTTTCTCTTGAATTCATTCAGATCAGTAATGCTGTCTTAAATGCAGTCACCTCAGCATACCATATATGCACCATATATTCAGGCTGCAGCAGGGAAATGGATGAATTCTGTTGCCTGAGGCAGAGAAACAATAGATGGTACAATGTAGGAACAATTCTTCATTGGGGAGAAAATGATATAAATGATGCAATGGATATTTTCATGTCTAATGAATACAATTTTACGTTGTAAATGTAGAAAGGATTTATCATATAATAGCCTTCCTATCAAGTTCAGCATATAATCTTTTTTCTTCAAATTGCATAGTAAAAACAAGAAAAATTGATTAAACGACTCCCATGAGAAATACTAGCACTGATACCTTCGCTTTTAAAGACCGAACTATGTGTCACTTATATATATATATCAGCTTATTTTATTCTGTGTTCTCTACTCTGTAGTCAAACGCTTTATTCTGTGGTTACCTTTCCAGAATCTCAAACAATAGAATTATTTTTCTATGTAGGTTGTCAGTGCAGCCAGCAAAAATGATTTTATAATCTCCATCCATAGTAGGCATGTTACTAAAAAATATGACAAGTAAGGTGACTGGATAACCTGCTGTGCTCATGTGAGATGCTCCTCAGCTTGAATAGTTCATTTTCAGTGAGTTCTGACCTTAGTAATCAGAAACAATCAGCCCCCTAGCAGCATGACTGGAAGAAAAAAAACCCTCAGGCGAGTAATATTTTTTGCAGAGGTAGCAAAATTGATACAGTATAAAAAGGGTTACAAAAAACATGTTTCAGAAGGATGCTCCAGAGAAAATGATTCTGTAAAGCTGTCAGCAAAACTTCAAAAAGGCAAATTCTCTAGACACATCAGCACACCGGTCATGGTAAAGAGAAGTGAAAAAAGAAAATCAAAGTGTAATTTATACACTTTATTGCCAAGTGAACAATACATAGTCTCCCGTGAAGGATGAAATATTGGATTTTGTATTGCTTGTTCTGCAATGAGGTGCGTGTTATACAGCCTACAGTCTAAAATTCTGATGCATTGAAAGTATTTTAAAAATAGAATTAGTGGAGAAGAGAGAATTCAATAATTAAAGCTGTCTTCAAAATGGCTGCCCTGGATATGTAACAGAACTAAAAGAGTGTCGCTCTTAGTGTAGAGAACTGATCCTCTGAAATGTTTCCTCTTTTTTCTGATGAAAGTGGAATCTGCTAGAGATCCCACAGAGAGCCATTAGACTAAAAACTGGCAATGCAGAGAAACACAGTGTCTGTGTAAAAATTGGAATGGAACTCTTTGCACTATTACAAGTTGTGATGTTTGTGTCTCATGTTAAGCCTGTTGTTTTCTATTAAAATTTTAACTCGGTTTTTGTTTGCTGCTCCATTAATTTAATCTCCATTTAATCTCAAACATTCCCTCATAAATGTCTTCCTGAGCAGACTTGAAGAGAAAATATTAGCAAAAATATTTTGGATGTTTTTATTCAAGCCTAGGAAAAAATACTTTGCTTTTATAGTGTTTTGGTCATTCACATGATCATTTCACTGTGAGGCTTTGCTAAGATCCTTCTGGACTGGGGAAAGTGTATGAAATTTGGAATGATGGGAGCACGTTATGGATGCAAGCATTTGTAACTGTAGAAACATGGAAAAGAGCTAGTGTTCCTTCTTCACCTATATGTTTCTGTACTTCAGCAAAACATTTGGAAATTCTCTGACCAAATGCATCAGGTTCCCCTCTAGTGGTTGGCCCATGCTCATGGTGACAGGCTGTGGCTGCCAGGCCAAAAGGCTGCAAGTGGAACTGTATGTAAAACAGTTCTGTTAAAGCTACGAGTAACTATTAAAAAAAACCACAACCATTCTGCACATTTATTTTTCAGATGTTTGAATGTAGCTTACTATCTTGCTTAAGCTGGAAACAAGAATCAAACAAGAAGCTCCTGTCTGCATGGGAGAAGAAGTGGAGAAGTAGGAAACAGACCCTTGCAGGTCTTTGGCTGAGTGGTTACTGATCCCTTACAGCATCCCTGTAGCAGAAGCATATTTGAGAACAGTATTGATGGCTTGTAGTTACAATGCAAGAAGCAACAGTAAAATTTTGGTTATTTTCAGGGCTTTTATTTCTTTGGTGGGAAATCATATGCAGTGACAATATTGGGTAATGGTGGTGGAAAATAGAAGCATTCAGAAGTTAAAAAATTCTGAAGTCTTCCTGGGCAGCTTGGTTTAGCAGTTTTATACATTTAATAGTACAATCATATTTCCCTCTGTCCTCCTTGGAGAGTAATTATTTACTATTTCTTATCCTCCTCACTGATTCTATGCATTTTTACAACACCTAATGAAATATATCTGTACCTCATAATGAATTAATCTCTCTTGGAATGATATCATTGCTATACTTTACTTAGTATACTTTATATACTTCAATTCTGGGTTCGGGAGAGACTGAGTATTTGTTTCTTCCAATATTATATCTGAGAGAAGAGAGATGATAACAGGGTAACGGTTACTGAAATGCCCTGCTAATTTCAGGCAGACAGTTTGAGGTATATCATGCCAGATTTACTTCATGTAAACCTGTATTTAGATAAAGCACATCCACTGTACTTGATACTGACCATAAGTCTTAAGCTGGATACCCAGAGAGTTAGAAAACGACTGTCTGATTTAGGCTGATGAACAAGTGATACTCAGAAATCAAAAATGGCTAAAAGAAAGACAGTCTGATCCTCTAGGGTGACATTTTAATTTCATTGGTCTTTTCGTCTTTCCCAGTCTGAACCCAGTGCTCTTCTCACGGATCATGCAACAAATGTCTCCTTCCACATCATGAGCTCTCGTTGTCCTTTATCTTTAATGTGAAGACTGTTAGAAAAAATACAGCATAAACCTGTCACGGTCTTTATGTCATTAATCTGGAGAAGGAGAAAAGTCATCCTGAGTTATATGTTGTGAGACAGAAAACAGAGAACTTCAGACATACAATGCTTTGTTTGTTGTTCCCTGTCATATAATCCTTGCTTAAAAACAACCTTTAAAGGATTCTTTCCCATGAGATAGAAGGCAGAAAGGGCAGCATGTAAAAGTGGCAGTGGTGATAATGAAGTAGATTCAGGGAGGCACACTTCAGGAGTCCAAAGGGATGAGTAGCAATGCAGAGAGGGCTAGTGGTAGAGGTGAAAGTGCATGAGCAAACTTCAGTTTGGTCATTGAGGATCTGGTGAAAGCACGAATGCTTGCATGTCTGAGGGAGATTTCTTGTGTTACTGGAAAGGTAACTGTACCATTCTTGTAGAGAAAGTCTCCAGGCTCATCAAATTGTGAGAAGCTGTAAGAGGTTCAGTAGCAGAACACCTGTAAATATCTCATGTTTGGATAATGAGCTGTACACAGTTGTCTTAATAAATTACCTTGGAATTAGTCAGAGCACATGATGTTAACAAATGCAGAAGAGAGAAGAAGACAATTATTGTGGAAGAAAAACCTCCTGATAACTAAAAACTGAAGAGTAGTTGTCAGATGCATTGAGATATAGAATTGTAAAATATTACTAAAGAAACAGGATGCAAACACAATTGCTTCCCTACCACTTTTCATTGTGTTTTTAGAATTTCCATGAATATGAAAGTCAGAAACTTCCCATAGATTTTTAATGTGATTTTGTTTGAGGCAGTAGATGCTGTGGATATGCATAATATTATTCAATGGGTGTTTCTTTTTATTCTAAGTACCTGCTCCATCATCTTACCAAGGGTGTTGTTTTGACAGTGGCTTGTCAGTGTTGCTCTACATCTGACACACCACGCCAAAATCTAGATTTAAGATGGAAAAGTACACACTGTGCTGAGTAATTGAAACACCAGCAATGAACCATTTATTTATCCACGCTGTATTATAACTCTTTTCATATAATGAACAATTGTTGTTTAGATGTATAGCATTCATACATTTTTTACAGGAATCATCAAGCTTGGATGCTTTTTGAAATATATTTTTATTCAGATACAAATAATTAGTCTTACCTAGCAAAATAGAATGGTTTGTAATATAATGAAAGACAGAATAGATACTTTGATAATCTCTCCTGGCCATAAACTCTACAACTGAGCAAATTAATTCTATGTATGTTTTCTAAGTAGAATTTCTACTCTTAATTTAGTTGGAGATCAAAGATCTCAGGGCCTAATTCCATCTATTACTGACCATCTTAACAATATTCTGTTATACTGCATTTTATGCCTCTTTTCTGTCTCATCATAAGAGAATAGGTATATTAATTGACTTTAGCATTCCAAATGCACTCACAAGAGTCTACACCAACAGAGGTGACCCACTGTTGCTGTCACCACTGTTGAAAAGCACCATCCACCACCTCACTGTGTTCACATCTACTGTTTGTATCCAAAAACGTTCAGCAAGCGTCAAATAATGCCAGTGAGTGCAATTTTTTCCTCATGAAGTAATTCAGTGAAACATTTTTGCTTCATGTGCACTTTCATGTCAGACACCATTTTGTCAGATTGCCCCTCTGCTTCCGTCACATGGCAACAAAAGGTAATTTTGTTGGGTATTGGTGAGGAGATTCAGCTTCTACTGCCATACCATCACCATATGTCTCTGACATTTAAGCCAACATAGTAAAATATGAGGCATTACTTTCAGAGTATTCCTCGTGCATACTCATACAATACAAAACAAGCAATATTAAAAAAAAAAACATTTTACTCATAGGGTGCGTGGGAACCGCTGAATCACAGCCTGAACCTCTGATTATCACCTAAGGAGAGCAACGAGTCAGCCCTGGGAGCACAAGTGAAGGCAATTCAGCTGTGCTGCTGGAAGGGGTGGAGCCTGGCTCCACCTACCCGAGACCCCATTTAAGAGCTGACTATCGGGGGGAAGGATCTCTTCTGGAGATCTCTCCTCTGGAGTTTTACAGTGAGCTCAGGATGTGGGTATGCATTTTATCTATTCTCTTTTGATATAATAACTTGCTTAGCTAAACTCTGTTGTATATTTCATAATTATAATGTATATTCATTGATTATACATAGGGTCATAGCATCTTTTGAGTTGGAATGGACACTTAAAGGTCATGTTGTCCAATGCACCTGCCATGAACAGGGCACCTACAGCTGAATCTAGTTGCTCAGAGCTCCATTGAGCCTGACCTTGAACTGTCATCCACCATCTCTCTGGGCAACCTGTTCCAGTGCCTTATCACCCTTATAGTAAAGACATCTTCCTTATGTCCAATCTAAATCTTCCCTCTTTTAGTTTGAAACCATTTCACCTTGTCCTGTTACAACAGATCCTGCTAAAGAGTATGTTGCCATTCTTTCTTATAGCCCCCATTTAGATACTGAAATTCTGCTATCAGGTCTCCCTGAAGCTTTCTCTTCTCCAGGCTGATCAGCTCCTGCTCTCTCAGCCTGTCCTCATAGGGGAGGTGTTTCATTCTTTGGATCATTTTTGTGGCTCTCCTCTGGATGCACTCCAGCAGGTCTGTGTCTCTTCTGTACTGAGGACTCCACATCTGGATGCAGTGCTCCAGGTGAGACCTCACCAGTGTAGAGCAGAGGGGCAGGAGCATCTACCTTGTTTGGCTGGCCACTTTTCTTTTGGTGCAGCCCAGGATACACTTGGCTTTCTGGGCTGCGAGAGCACGCTGCTGGCTCATGTTCAGCTGTCATCCACCAGTACCCCCAAGTTCCTTTCAGCAGGGCTGTGCTCTATCTTTACATCCCCCAGTTTGTATTGATAAGTGGGGCTTGCCTTGGAACAAGGTGCAAGACCTCTCACTTGGCTTTGTTGAACCTCATGAAATTCACCTGGGCAAACAACGGCTCAATATTTCTTTATGTTATTATCAGTCTTTGAACAATCTCACAGTAACACCATGAAATTTATTGTTTTATTTTTTGACTGTTAAGCATCTGGGACATGCAGCACTCTTGTTTTCTTCATAAGCTTTATAATGTTGAGGTTCCACATGTGTGAAGGGCATCCTTCTAGATGGTGCTGATTGTAAAAAAAAATAATAATAATAATAATAAAAATAAAAAATAATAAAAAAAATCCCGTCTAGCTCCTAATATTGACCTTTATATCCAGACATTCAAACTGGAATTGAACACTGACATGGACAGAATATAGGGAGCATATCTAAAATATCTGAAGTAACTAATATTAATAATACACTTTATATTATTTTAACTTAAATGTTGAATAGCATAATAAAAAATAAAAATAAATAAATAAATAATAAAATTTTAGCTTTTTTTTTCCATGAGTCTAATTGTTAGGGACTAAGTGAATGCTAATTCATGCTCTGTTATGAAAATTCTTCCTGGTAGATTTGACTTTGCCTTCCTCCCTTGCCCTCCCCCTCAACCAAAAAAAAAATTTCATAAGTGCTTTCACTATGCTATTTCCAAATAACCTCTTGTTATTTAAAGATTATTTGTAATGTGAGATGTGCATACATGTCACTGTATTACTGGACTGTGAAAGATACTACCTCTGTCTAACCAATTCCTCTTGCTTGTCTGTTCAGAATCTTGTGATATCTGCAACATCACCACAGAAACTTTTGCCACTTGTTTGGGTGTAGTAGAATTTCTTTTGCCTGTATTAACCAATATATTTTGCTTCTACCAAGTAATTGTATTTTCTGTTTATTTTCTTCCATAGTGTCAGAAGTTGAAGTGGTTTTGTTTTCTTCAAAACTATTTTGGCTGTACATATTTGTTGGCAGGATTAATGAAACTGTGAAAGAAATATGGGAATAATATTGTGAGAAACACTTGTCTGGACAGTATTTGGACTGTAAACAAATAAGAGAGGCCTTATTGTTTGATTCTAACAGACCATTATACTATGAGGTACTAACATTTTCTCAGAACAATGTACAGTACAACCAATAACAAACAGTGCAGCTGTGGGAAAAATTAATCAGAACTATGTTATGACGGATATTCATTACGTTTGCCACCAAGAAAAAATGCAGGTGCGTTTTCAGTAACCTTTGAAGAAACAAGTGTGTTCCAACCTTAAACTGAAACTCTCAAGGATGACTAGACTTTACGTTTCACAGCAACTTTTGGGAATGATCTGAATTATGGACTTAAATCAGTTTTCTACTGTCCCTGCTGTCTAGCACCTGCTCATTAAACAGAATTATTCTTTTCATTTAATTTTATTTATGAGAAAATAAGCTGGGTTTTCTCTGTAGCAGAGTTTATAACAATCTATTTCAAAATCCAACTGTACCTTGGATGGAAGAATGGTAGTTTGTATTTGTGTTATGTTGGTGATTAATGTATTCAACAGGCTGTGTGCACTCTGAGAAGAGCACTGTGTAAAAAAAAAAAAAAAAAAAAAAAAAAAAAAAAAAAAAAAAAAAATAATAGTACAATAGCTTCTTGTGTGATGCACTGGGACACTGTGTTTGTTTCTTGTTTCCATATATTGACTCCAAAATCTTTATTACTTACACAAGGCATCTCTTAGGATTCCATGGTGGTCAATAAAGAAGGAGAAGCTACTTCAGCACTATCATAAATTTAATTCCAAATTACACAACTGTCTAAATTCAGCATGATTGTTCCTGGATTTTCTAGTGCAATCTGACCAATGGAGTGATCATTCAAGGTTGCTGTAAGAAATTTTACATGATTATGTACATTATCAACTAAAAGAGAAAAGACAGAGCAAATATTAAGAGAAAAGCAAAACATTCTTGTATTCAAACCCCATCTTCATATTCTTCATTATTTTAAGGATTCTTTGATGCTGGACCTATATTTATTTATGGTTCTAGAATGTCTTGCAATAGTCCTGTGTGACCAGCCTAGAGTTTCTTTGTTTTTTAAGTATTGTTATTTTGGAGGAGAATAACAAATTGATCTTCTTTCTTTGTCAGAGACTTCCTCTAGATTTAATTTGCCCTTCAGTCAAAGATACAGTCTCATTAAGCTTGCTTGTGTGTGTGTACTGTGGTTTTCAAGTACGTACAGTGTTGGTGGTCTTCTAAGCCATTTGTCATAACTTCAAGTCTTTCTGCAGACAGATTTGTTTGGTTTAATGATCTTGTATGATCATTAAATATCACATCACATCACATATATAATCACATATATCAAGTGGTTTTCATGTTGTGGCTGATGGAAAAGATTGAACACCATTTGGCTAATGACACAGTGTCTGATGAGATCAGCCAGGATTTAGGAAAGACTGTTAGTGTTCCTGATTATACCACTGGTTAGGAGAAATGCCTGATTGCGTGAAGGACATGCATGACTGGGATTGTATCACATTATTCTTTTCTAAGGGGGTCCAGCATGTTTTCTCAAGTGTGCTAAAAAAATCTTTACTTTTCTTCCTTATTATATAGATGAAAACGTGTTAAAACTTGCTAAAGGGTTCTAGATTTTTTTAACCATGTTGGTTGTGCTTTGATCTGAAGCATTCAGAAGTTCCCTTTTTCTCCTCAACTGCTGAACTATCTTATCTCCCACTCAGTATGGGTTTCTCCCTATCAGATAGCCCCATGTCAGATAGTCTTTAGTTGTCATTTTCATTTCTCTTGAGTTTTTAATTCATTCATGCAGTCTTGGGTGTTCAATTATTTTGTGTTGGTAGGGTTTCACTTTGGAATACAAGGAGAGTTTGTATTTTTTGATAAACGTGGAGTAGCCTTCAAAACGAATCGAGTTCCTTTGCATTCTGGGGTAGAACTGCTCAGCAAACAGAGGGAAGAGCTGGATCCACATCAATTCCTTAGGCATATTTAAGGGGGTACGATATCTAATCCCTGTGTTGCTTTGGTGTGGTTTCTGATAACATAGATGCCTAGTTTGGATGACTTTAGCGGTGTGCTGAGCTCTTCTGACAATGTCTAGATGTAGATGTGTCTGTTTTCCACATGAGGAATTAGGGTAGGTTAGCCATGCCAGGACTGGAGCAGCCTGAGTGCACCTACAGAGAACTCTAGAGCCAGAAGGGCAAAGAGCCTGTGGATTAAGTCTACTACCACATCAAATACTGATTCATGGTTGAAAGATCACAGTTTTTAATTTAAATGTAAAATTCTGCTTATGTCCTTTTTCATTACAGCTCTAACCCCTGGCTTTTGTTTCTTGTGAGTGAGAAAAGTTTATGCTGGCATCAATTTCCCTGCTGAAACACAGCCATGTTATTCATTTCAGAAGTATAGAAGTCTCTGTATGTAATTAAGTGGGAAATCAAATAGAGAAAAAAATATACATATAAGTATTACAGGAAAATGTATACGGTGGTGGAAAGTAAGGAGTAATAGCTCTGAAAATGTCATTAAAGAAACCCAACACTGAATGTTTATAAAGGTGAAGGAATGATGAACACATAGTAGAGTAGTGCAGACAAAGGAAAAAATGTTGAAGAGATTATTTGGCTTATACTGACCTTGTCAATTGGGCTGTATTAACATTTTAGGTAAAAACAGTAAATAGCAGCTCTTGTTAAATTTCAGTAGTAGGTAAGTTAATCAAATTTATTGTTGTAACAATGTTCTCTCTGCTGTACAACTTTAGATTTAAATTATGAATGCTGCATTGAAGCTCTATAGCATTTGAACATGAAGAACAGTTGTGCTGGGAAAAACACCAAACTGATCTTCAGAATGATGTCCCCTTAAAACACTGGACTTGTGCTTCCACTAACTTTTGGATTTTTCACATTTCTTCTAATTTACAGATCCTTTGGGGCATCCTCAGGATGAGTCTTGGAGAGCCCTCAAATCCAGGCCAGTTTTACATATCAGAGTTGTCCACTTAGAACGAGAGAACCTGTGATTTTAAGGCATAACTGTGTTATAACAAGGTGACACTAAGTGGAAGAAAACTTTTGGAAATAAGAAAGAGACATGCAAGGACCAAGCAAATCAGTGCTAGAGGAAGAATGCATAGACTATGGTTATGCAAGGCCTAATGCCAGGAAATGAAATTAACAGTGTTAATTACAGCCTATCTGTGGTTATTGGTGAGTAAAAGTGATGTGTAACTCATGGCTTTCAAGATGAAATAGATGCCAGGACCTTATCCAGGTTCAGATAGTAACTGCACTCATTCGCAGAAGAAAAAGATTATTCAGTGAAAAGATGTAACTTGTGCTTGGGAAGACTTTATGCTAGTTTGCTGGAAAATAGGAGTATGTTGGAAAAGCGTGAACAAACACTTGGCCTCTTTCCATTTGTGCCCTCTATTGGGTACCACAAAGACAGGTAGGAATCATAGACTCATCTTATTTGTCTTTTCTTGTTAACTCTTCAGTTATCAGTCCATCAATGTATGGAGAAAAAACCCACAAAAGTGGAAAATCTCTCACCTGTATAAGAAAGTTATAAACTCATGGAATAAAATCGGTTAGGTAACTTACAGAAAACTTTTTGTTCTGTATCAGTGTAGAGATCGGTAAGAGTCCCATGATAAGGCATTTAGCTTCATCTATTGATAATAATAATAAAACAAAGTATTATTCTATGATTCTATGAAAATAATAATAAAATTCTAGTTGGATTTATAGACAATTACAATCATTTATTCCATTTTCTATATGACTTAAACGTTAGGACTAAGAGTACAGACACCTGAGCAGATCATTGGCATATAAAGCCAAATTGTTCTAATTTTTTTTTTTAAATTTGTAAAAGTATGATTCACTCTCTAACAGAAATTTGGGGTACTTTAGAAAGAATCAATTTACTGCTTGAGTCGTGCAGTTTTATCACTCATGTAAAATCTCAGTGAAAATGCTACTTTCAGCTACCAGCTTGCTCATTAGTACACAGGCACTATGGTGCATTTGCTCCAGGCCTATGCCTCTAGCTTCATTCTCTCTGTCTGTAGCCTCAATTATCCCTTAAATTACTTTGAAATCCCCATGGGGAATCTTCTTATCTGAAATGATGGTTAGTTTTTATTTATTGCTGCAAAGAGTAAAACAGAGGCTACAGAACGTGACTAAACACAAATTCCTAACCACACATCTCTAAAAGAGGTTCAGCAGCAATTATGGCCTATCTTTTGCCAACATCCTGTTTTCTTTACTTCATTTATCTAATACAAGTCTTTGAGGTCGGGAATAGTTTCAGCATTTATAATAGCCTTTAGACTCATTCAATCCCTGTGACATTTACTTGTTTGCCTTTTCTTTTGATACTGTCATCTACCTAGCACAACCTTACTTCACATGGTATAGTACCCTGGACTCTGCTGAAAGACACTTAGGACACTGTGTTTGGCATGCATGCTTTTTGTTTGTTATTGTTATTCTTTTGGAAACAGGAAAAAAAAAAAAAAAGATAATACAACATACACAGATCTGCGCTAAAAGTAATGCCTCCTATTTTATTATGTTAACCCACAGTATTGGAGGTAGATGTTGGTGTTATGGCAGTAGGGGTTGAACCTTCCCGCCAATATTCCATATTTTGTTGCAATGTAACAGGAATCAGCAGAAGGGAAATCTGACAGATTTTGCATGTGAAGCAATGGTATGCCACTGAATTACTCCACGAGGAAAAAATTGCCCCCACTGACATAGTTCAACACTTGCTGAGTGTTTATGGAGACCAAACAGTGAGATGGTGGGTGATGTGTTTCAGCAGTGGTGACAGCGACAGAGGGTCATCTCCACTGGTGCAGACTTTTATGAGTATGGCATGCAGGCTTTTGCTCATTGCTGGCAAAAATGCATAGTTATTAGTGGCAATTGTGTCAAAAATAGTGTTTTGTTGTTGAGAATTTACTCTGTGAAATACTATAATTGTGCTCTTTTCTCCATGGAAATAAATACGAGGCATTACTTTTGGAATAGCATATATGTATATTATGCATACAAAACAAGCGATGCACAAGCAATTGCTCACCACTCGGCAATGAATGTCTGACCAGTGTCCAAGCAGTGGCTGTCCCCTTGGCCTACTCCCCTCCATTTTTCTAGGTTTCTTTTGCATGATACCACATGGTATGGAATATCCCTTTGGCCACTTTAGGTTACCTCTCCTGATTTTACCTCTCCGGATTGTTGCACACTGAGTCTAATTCTAGTTCTGTTAGAATTCATTCTTCTTTAATCTGGGTGATTCTTACTCTAATACCATTATTAAGGCACATAAGAATCATAGTAGTGATGATATGCAGTATTATACAACTGCTCACTTCATACAATTCAAATTATTGGCTGTTGTCACCCAACATCAAATCCCCATTAGTTACATACCTAACTTTACCATCCTTCCGTGTTACCCACCACAAGCACCCAGGTCCTTGAACAAAAATGATCCTACAAATAGGCTTGATTTTCGCCTGAAGCAGGAATAACCCAGATTGTTTTCCCAGCATATTTCTTCATGTTCACAACAGGTACTTAATTTCCTCCTACAGAGCATACGAGGTATGATTGGGCAGGACTAGCTCACTCAGCTAAGATGCACATTTGCTAAGTGTATCCTAGTATTTGAATGTCCCAGCTCTGATTGCTCTCAGTGTGGTCTTTAGCAGTCCATTGTATTGTTCAGTTTTCCCAGCGGCTGGTTGGTACATGATAGAGGATGTTATATCCACACTCAGTGCCATGCTCTTTGTCCCAAGTGGTAATTTTAGAAATGATTATTAGTCTCATCAAGTATCTCCACATCTTGTATTATGAAGTTTTGTTAATAGCAGTGCACCATGATCCTGGCTATGTGTATAGCAAATTTTTGCACAGCAACAGAGTTGTTGCTACCATTAATTATTCTGTGTGATGGTGTGTGTGTGTGTTTGTTTTAATTAAAACAGTGAAAGTGCCACTTGTTCTGTTGATTATTGGAGTGATCATTTCATTGTGCCATCTGCAGATAAAACTTCCTCCTGTCTAGCTACTTTAGAAGCCAGAATTTTATTACAAAACAGACGTAATGTGTATACCTACATTGCAATTATAATGAAGAAGTTAAAGTTATGATTGGTTTAATTGTGTTTTAGCTTCAGTATTGCTCATTTTCCTATAGTGAGTAAAGACAGAAAGTTAGAAATGTGTTAGTTAGAATGTGACATTTGAAAATGCAGAGGCATTTAGAAGGAGAAAATTTTGCTGACAACCTATGTAATATGTGATTAAAGCAACTGGAGAATGGAAATGAAATGACAGACTTACGTGAACAGGAAATTAAGAATATGGTTTCACTTTACCAGAGAAGGCCCTATTTTAAGGGAGAGGTTTTGACCATGTGGTATTACTGTGGCAATACACCAGCTGATAACAAAGCAAACAGTTAGTGTTCAAGTATTCAATATATATGACTTGATTCTGTTATTGGTCTTTCATAGTTTTATTGTTCCAAGAAAAATAATTGTATATACACAAAAACAGAAAATAAGTTGTGAAAAAAAAGTTTATTTTCTCTTTTGCATTTCATACATATGTAGAAGATCTGTGTTTTAATAAAAATATAAAATATGACAATGCTAATCATTATTGTATCACCAGAATGATATAAATACGTCTACATTGAATTGGTTTAACAAAAAGCACTTTTACTTGACTTTTTTGAGGTCGTATATCTTTGGATTGAAATGTAACAGCTTTATAAATATTGACTGACTTTGCTTGTTGTAACAGACAGCATTTTTCTGTAGGAGTTCACATCTCTCTTCACATATATATGCTGAATATTGTAATGTTCTTTTATTCCAGCTTTTGCAAGCAAGACAAGTTGCCAATTACATTCCAGTCCTGTGTGATCACCAAGGAGTGCCAGGTGTCAGAGTGGTCAGAATGGACCCCCTGCTCTAAAACCTGCTTTGACATGACAACCCCTAAAGGGAATCGTACAAGATCACGGACCATTAAGCAGCTCCCTATTGGCAGTGAAAGTGAATGCCCGCAATTAGAAGAAACAGAGCAGTGCATTACCCAAGGAGATGGTGTAGCACCATGCATTACGTAAGTTGGTTCATTTCAGTTCAGTTCTCCCTATAATAAAATGAAAAATTTCAATTAAGCATACATGGCCAGTAACATCAACCAAATCATTACTAAAGTAATACTGAAATAATAGGTTTGATTTTTATATCCTTTGCAAATTCAGTTCTTTCCTTAAAAGCCTGAAGTCTGTAAGTAGCAGCTATTATAGTGAAATCACTCCTTTCTCTAAATACAGGAACAAAACCCCCAAATACTTATTTTTTCCATTAGTGTTCACTTTTAAAAGACAATATGTTTGTGTTCACATGGCAGAGTTAAGATCATAATAAAGCAATTGTATTAATTTGTCAGTAATTTTCCTACATAGCAGTTTTGCCAGTATTTTCTGAAGCATTCTGTTGGAAGAAGTACTGAACATAAGAAAAAGCTGAGAAATATCTCTTTAGCTGCCAGACTTTTTAATGAGACTCTTTAGAGCCCAATAAAATAAAAGCTGGGCCCCAAGTGGAAAGTGGGAGAGCCTAACATTAACAGTAAATAAATAAACCTGTTCAGTGCTTAGGAGAAATGACAGCAAGCACCTTACATTCAAGAGATTGCTGTAATACTTATCAAGACTACTATCAATGTTCCAACTGTGCTTTTCCTTTACAAGACTAGCAGGAGGGGCTGGAGAAATGTCATTTGATGTTAAACCATTTTGCATCTCCATCTTTGACTGTGGTGCATATTTTTCATTTAAGAGTCGAAATGTCATATTTACACTTTTCCAAGCCACAGTAGGAAGCAGTTTGCTTGATTTAGCCTTAAAGTGATTGTTGGATAGAGAATTCTGTGGCATTTCTTGTGGTTCGTAATCCTGACTGGGATTTTAGCTCCAAGTCACAGAACTTCTTTCCTGTGCATTCACTGATTAGAAAGCTCACAGCTTCTCATCATTCATCAGTACCCAGCAAGGATGCTTTAGCACTGCAGAGAAACTATCTTCTTGACAGTGAGAAAGGAACTTACTGAAATGGTACCTGAGATAATAAAAACATATTGTTATTCTTTTACCTTGATATTCAAGAGAAACTTCTGTGTCTCTTATCAAAGATAGACTCGAGGCTTCTGCTTTTGTTTTTTTGTAGGTTGTGTTTTTATTTCTACCTCTTGTTTTCTGGTTCTTATGTTTCTCAGCATGCACATTTATTTGATATTTTGGTTTGTTTTGTATAGACTCTCTAGTTCTAAATGATTACTAAGAGTCATTGTCAGTACAGTTAGCTTAGCTGAACATACTCTCATATTTTTCTGCATATGAAGTTTTTCTTCCCTCCAAGAAAATATTTGTATGTTCAGTATGTTTCAGAAATTGGACAGGACGGATCTCTCAGAGCAGTAATGATTTCAGAAATCAAATAACAGCGGAAATGCTTCCACCCATTTAAAATATCAATCTTAATGCACCTCTTTGTATGAGAAACTGAGTCTCAGCCTTTTAGGAAACAGATAAAGATATAAAGGTGTTTTGGCCTGTGTAACAGTGATGTGTAAAAGAGCATCATGATTTTTGAAAACCTAATTCATTCAATTTCATCCAGGTATGGCTGGCGGACCACAGAGTGGACAGAATGCCGCGTTGATCCTCTGCTCAATCAACAGGATAAAAGGCGAGGAAATCAAACAGCATTGTGTGGAGGTGGCATTCAAACCCGGGAAATGTACTGCGTGCAAGCTAATGAAAATCTCCTCTCCTATTTAAATACCCTCAAGGAAAAAGAAGGTAAATTTAATTTACTTGCAATTCAATTAGTATGAAATCAGAGTACTTCAGCGTTCCTTTACTCCTGGACAGCCACTGTCTTCTACCACGATTACCTTGTTACATCGCAGGTTTCAGAAATCCAAGCTTAAAAAAAAAAAAAAAAAAAAAAAAAAAAAAAAAAAAACTAGTTTGGGTGAAAATATTTAATTGCAGGATAAGAGATTTCTTTATGTAGCAAATATTGGTTCCTAGCTGTGAATTACTGTTCCTTAATATGTACTGAAAAACATTGTCTTATGAAGATATCTCTCGCTTAGAAAACAAGTGAGAATGAAGGTCAGAAATATTAGATTTGTTCCTTCGCCTACAGCAGTTCTCTTGTGTGTTCTTGAGCTACATGATGAACCTGTGAGGACTGAGATGCAGACATAATATCCCAATTCTGGAATGCAAACTCAATGTAGAAATGTGTGAAAATGTGACTACATTTCATTTTCAGGGACTTCACTTTTCTTTTCTTGATTTGGTCAGGTTTTTAAGACACTTTGAAGACTTAAGGCCAAAATATTTTTTTTGTTTGTTTGTTTTTTCCCAAACTGAACTAGAGATTACTCTTTGTCACTGTCACTGCCTGTAGGGCTTAATAGGAAAATAGAGAGTAGCTTAGGAGATATATTCTGTAGTTAGCTTAGCAGTGTATTTACTGAGGAAAAAAACTCAAATTTTTTTGTTATTTTTGAATGATAATGCAACACTATAAATTTAGGTATGTCAGTGACTTAAGCTAATTGCATTTAGCTTTTAATTAAATGTTATCTATCCTCTTTTGTAGCTGTTTTGTAAAAACATACAAGAGCATTAAAATAGATAAATAAATACAGCCACATACTCCAGGAAAAGGGATATCCTTGTAAGAGCCATGTGTAATGCAGCACCTGGCGCTGAGCTAGCAGCAGGGTAGCGAGGTTTCTGCTCTTAAAGGCACAGTTTGTGGGGAGTGCTAGTGCCTAAATCTCTTTCAGCTTGAGTACTTGGACTAGCAGAGTGTGACTTGTATGCACAATGGGTTTCACATCTATATTTATTAAAGAAGGTGTTTTCAAGCTGCTTCATCTAATGCAAATCAAAATGCCCTGGGGCTTTTAGTAAATCGCCTCTGTGGAACAAAGTTTTGACGCTCCTGCCAAAGACTAAAGAAGTAAGAACTCTCAGCTAAACAGAAGTAACAATGAAATCCGTGGCAGCTTACTGTTCAGTATGGTGATTAGGATTTGGGTAGGCTGTGAAGTCTCGCTGGCTTAGGCGGGTGTGAAATCGGCCCTTATCAGAGTGTGACAGGAAGGCGCAGAGCCCATCCAGAGGTAATCTCTGCAGGTCCCAGAAAGCTGATTAAAATGTAGCTAGTCTGTGGATGCATAAACATGAGAACAGTTTTGCAAGAGCTCAAACTCAGGGTGAAGCAAATCTTTACTTACAAAGCAGCTCTGGGATGCTTCCATGCGTGGAAGCAGGTTTAAATGGGTGCTGTTTCTCCATTCTTCCTTTCTGCTCCCCTCACACCATGGATTCAAGAAGGCCAGAGCTCCAGTGCTCTGCAAAACAAGCAAATCAGTGTATACTACTTGAAAACTAGGGGTAGTTTAAGGACGGGGCAAAACTAACTATCAGTGTTAGTTTTGGGGAAACGCCTTCATTTCAGAGCAGTTTGCTATTGCTAATAGTTAATACTATCTCAGTCAGGGATCTTTGAAGACATCCATTCTTGCATACTCATGGTGGCGTTTCCCTGTTATTTCAGAAAGTCAGTCACAGAGCAAGTCGAAGGCTAGTGCTGCACCTCTGCTATCCATCACTTTTGAAATAACAGGTAGGTAAATGAAGGCCTCTGACCTGGCCTTTCAGTCAGAAGTGTGCCAAGGAAGCACTGTCCCTTCTGGGGAAACTATGTTGGCTGTATGTATATAATTGACATGTTTATGTAGCTCTAAAGGAGTTTAATGAATTTGTGAATTATCATAAAATTTAAGAACAGTTTGAAAATGTCAGGCCTGGACTTAAGGAAATGAAGTTCATTAGCCAGCTAGGAAGCTCAAACAATTCCATGTGCTCACTCCTGAAGAGTTTCATTGAGTAACTGACATCCCTCCAGTCTGAGTGCTGGGAATTACTTCATTGCCATTTCCTGACATTTTGTGGCTTTAAAACACCAAACTAGGGTTCCAGTAAGCATTTTAACTTATAATACTTACCTGAACTAGTATTCCCCAGAGCATTCCAATTTGTATTGTCTCCTATCAGAATTTATAAATGTCGACTTGATGAAGAAGGAGTGCAGGATGCAGTGATTAGCTGACAGTCAAGATTCCTGGAGGCCGGTGTCATTCTGCCATCTACTTTAATTTCTCCATCTCTTCACCTGTCCACTTAACTGGCTTAGTCAGGAAGTTTTTCTTAGAATAAGCCTGTGAGATAGGCTGTGTCATCTTTTTCCAAGTGCCATTAAAACTCATGGTGTAGAAAGAGGGTGGGAAGAGAGTTACTTTATGGGCACAAATTTATTCTACATCTACAAGCACTCGCTCCTTGTCCTGTTAAACACAAAGGAACTGCTTACATACATACAGTTGAATGGTTGTTAAAAGAATCAGGTCCTGAATTACTTGTCGTTTGATCACAACATTTAACGTTACTGAAAAACGTGCGAGGGACATGTACTACCTTGTTGCTGTTCATGATGTGCCCTGAGCTTGGATTTTTCTTGTGTTTCTTGGAGTGAGAGCACTTTCGCTGGAGAAGCTTCCTTCCATTGATTGCTGTGAAAGCAAGTAACCAGGAAGGAATATGAAATTGTGTCAACTTCTGCAGATGAAAGCCTTTTTAATAACTTGAAAATTATCCTAGTATTGAATTCATTTGTTTTAAAAGAAACACATAACAGACCTCGAGTTAGACTTTCAAACATCAATGGTGTTCTTGAAACCAGCATTTATAAAGTATTTTAGCATTTTGAGTGATTTATTGATACCACTTACAAGTCTCCAAAGGATTTGTTATTTACACTACACACTAATGAATGATGGAAAAGGCAGATATTTTCAGTATGTGTTTTGATGAGTAGTTTACTTAAAGCTCTTTGCTGATAGAATTTTTACTGGACAAAAATCTTCAAAAAGTTGAAATGATATTCCTGTTGCTTAAGTCGATCTCTAAAGCCAAGCACTGTCAAAGTTCCTTCAATTTTGGATTTTCATGTCCATCTCATGTTGGCTTGAATCCACCATGGCTTTGACAATGAATTATTACAGTAGCATGGTAGCACCTTCTCTTTGCAGACTCTTAGAAAATCTGGCTGAGATATGGAATGCCTGTGATATGAAAATATGCTTTTTTAAGCTTCCAAATCTTAAAGATCTTTGTTACTTTTCTGAGTGCCATACAATTAACTAGTGTGACGATGAGTGCTTTATCCTGATGCAGGCTGGAGATGAAGCAAGGCATTATTATGAATGCTTTCCTTGTTCTCTGAGGCAAGACTGTCTCATGGGTGTAATTGACTCTTAATTTCAACTGTCTCACTTGGACAATTTCCTGATTAAATCAAGTTTAAAAGTATGGTTAACATTTACTGTTTTGCTTTTTTCTTTTTTTATTAGAATCTATTCAATATAATTCAAATTGCTGCCAAATTAAGTTTATTTAATTCCATGTTCTACAGTAGATATGCATGTTGTATTGATTATTATACATTTTAAGTGTGCATGTCAAATTTATTGTAAAATTCAATTTTCTATCATAATATTTAGTTCCAACAGAGTGCTGTAAAAGTGCTGGAATAATATTTTGCTGTTATTTTGTGTTAAGAGATTGGTAAGCTGGAGGCGGTAATCTTTAATGACCACTTGCCATCTTCATGCCCTCATTACTCAGTGAAAAAGAAAGTAAAACTGTGCTAAAGGAGGCAAAACAGGAAACGAGATTAGAGAGGCTAATATTTTTCATTCTCTTTTCCCCTTAAAAAGTTTGAATTTAGTGCTTTTTCTTTAAAATGAAAGATCATCTGCTTTGAAAGTCTGAATGGAAAGGGGGGCACATCTATAAATACTTAAGCAACTTGATGTTTAATTTAAAATTTAATTTATTGTTATTGATATCTTTTTTTCTGAATGATGTTTTGTCATCCTTTTTTCATTCAAGTAGAAAGTTATTTTACAATATATTTTGTCACATAAGTCTTTCCACCAAGAGAGAATATTTGTAGGGGTGATAGAAAATTAATGAGACAACTTATGTGTGGAGAAGTCCAGAGGGAGTAGGATGAGACTTTAAGAACTGCAAGTTTGTTTAGCTGGACAAAGAGGATGAACATGACAAACTTCACTTTGCATTCTAGCAAATATTCTCTGCTTAATCTAATATTTTGCCAAGTTTTTTATTTGGAAAAGGTTTAATATGTTGCTCATAATGAAGTGGTAAACTCTGAATTCAGTGATTTCATCTGGCACCTAACAGATATGTCTGAACGTTTGTATAAAACAGGAATTGAAAAGAGTGAGGCCTGTAAAGTTTGGAAGAAACCGGATGGCTGGATCTATCACAAAGCATTACACATCATTAAAAAACAGAATAAACTGCCTTCACAGACATCTTTATGAATTAATAATGCTGTAATGAAAAGTCAGTTATCTTGGGCAAAGTTTTGATAATTATATCTCTATATATTATATGCAATCTTATGAACTGGAAATGCTATTGCACAAATCTTATTGTTGAGTGTGCACTTGAAGGTCAATGGAGTAAAAGAAAAACAAAATTCTGTCACTATTTTGATTATGTTTCAGGTTTTAGCTTATAAATAACCTTCCAATTATTCATGAACCACACTTTTGAAATTATAGTATCGTATAAGAGAAAAGGGACTTATACAGCTTTTTGTTCAGTTAGCGCAGTGAAAACATAACTCAGTGAGACAGCAGGACATCAGTTTATGCAGACAGCAATGTGAACAGCCATTGTTACCACATAATCCATTTAATGAAAGTCTAAGTCCAAGATGGTGCTGCAATATCTACTGTCTTCGTCATCCCGCTTAATTGGATTTGACTCTGGTCATGTCTCTGCATGTTGTTGACTGAATTCTGTCTCCTTTTTTTTCAATACAGGCATTTTACTTCATGTCACTTCCTCAGATGAGAATGATGAGCTAGCAGTCTTTCTGAATGAAGGATGCTTTTGCCATTTTAGAGCTGGGCATCATGACTGGCAGCATATGAGAAATATGTTGATGATTTTTTATTTTTTTTTTATTTTTTTTTTTGACAGCCTCGAGGCCAGTGGACCGTAGACTGTGTACAGGACCTCTTCCCAGCACCTCACAGCTGTGCCATATCCCCTGTCCTACAGAGTGTGAGACCTCAGCATGGTCAGCCTGGGGGCCATGCACCTATGAAAACTGTGATGATCCTCAGGCCAAGAAGGGTATGTAAATATTCAGTGGAACCTTTAATGGCAAATATTTCATATTCCTAGAACATTTCTGTCTGTGCAGTCACCCTAATGTGTATAGTACATCCAGTGCCTCTCAGCATCAAAAAAAGTCATCAAATTGCATGTATTTTGCACTATTTCTCCAGGAAAGCTTGCAGAAATAATAACTAGGCTCTCAAGGACAATTTGGGTTGTTACAATTCAATTCCAGTTTTAAACTTTTTTCTCAAACAAAAAGTGTATAATTTGAATATGTGTGCAAAGCACAGTTCTGGCACTGTCTCAGAAGGAGGGTAGAAGCAGACTGAGGTAGATAGTGTTGAAGTCAGTAAAAGATTTTACAGTTCAGTGACAATTTAAGAATTCACTGATAGACTATGAAGCATGCACTGATAAAGAGATGGGATCATTCACTGTTGTTAAGAAACACTTTGTTTTTTTTGCTTTTTTTTTCTGATAACAGTACATCTGTGCTGGTTTCTGCTTTCACATATATTTTACAGTTCATTCCTGTGCAGAACATATTGTAGTAGAGTAACATTAAAATACGAAGGCAAGAATGCAGTGACAAGGAACACATTTAAAAAGTCTTTGGGGTTTTTGGTCATAAATTAGAAAAACTGGCCAACTCGTTGCAGTACGATTATCTGATACAAGCTGAGAATCCAGATTTAGTTCCTTGACTGAAAATGATCATAAGATAGGGCCATTCTGTATGTCCACCTGAAGGAGTAAGTGCAATTACTATGCTAACTTGGATTCTATTTCTTGGTATGCTGCTAGTTACATATCAATCTGTATAGCAAACACAAGTTTTATGATGCTGTCACACAATATGTAATGTGATCCAATCTTGATAAACTGAAAAGGAAAAAGCAGTTCAGTGTGTAAACCCATTGGATTGAGTCTCTTCTGAGTACAGTAGACAAGTAACATGTTAATTTTAAACCCTACCTAATTGAAATATATTAGAATGTACTTTACACAAAACCATGACACAGGGTCATTTTACCTTATCTTTGCTTAAGATGATCAATAAATATGAAAAAGTTCAACAAGATCTTTCTGCTATGAAATGACATTCTGTACTAGGCATTTTTCAATATCCTAATTTATCTGTTTTACTGTAATTTATTGTATTCATTCCTTGTTTGATACGGCTGTTTTATAGCAATGATACAGTTATCATCAGCAAGCTGTAAAATTTTCAAGCATGTAATAACATAAAGTCAGCTTTTTATGTTATACTTTCATGTTATATATGTAAACTTTCTGTGTGATTCCAGTTCTTCAAAAATGATATAGAAGTTGTACAGGCCCTCTCAGTCTTAGAAGTTAAGTTCTCTACATATTTCAGTAATGGTTCTTTACTGCATGTCACTTGCCTTCTTTGTTGTAGCAGACACTGGAGTGCTTCTTTGGGAATATCACTTTTTTGGTGGCAAGCTCAGTAGACCTTTAAGATTTAATTTTATCAAATTCTTCAGATTAGAGAAAACAAAGATGCATACCAATGTATTATTAAAATATTATTTGTTATAATCTGTTAACAGGCACATCTCCAAACAGAGAAATCAACTCTTCCACTTAATGTGTTAAAACTCTCTCCTGTTTACTTCGTCTCTTAGTAGAAATAAAGGAGTTATACATAGCACTTCATAACAATATTTGAGTATTGTTAACCTGCCTGAATATTGAGACAAAAAAGGAACCTATGAAAAGGTGTGGAAAGCTGCCAATGTTAAATTAATCTGATCACATACATATCAGAAACTGTAGAAAATTATTACATGAGAAATTATTTGCTGAATCTGTTCAGTCTGATTAGCATATTCTGGCTAAACGATGGCTTTCTCAACATGCTGTCCTGAAAGACTGATATCAGACTGACACGTGTCACACTGCATAATGGCTTATCAATTTTTCCTATTCAAAATGGGTTCATACAGTCTGAAGAAAATTCTGTAAATGAATGGAAGGGAATATTTTTATGTTAATTACCAACAAAATAGGAATTTATAGGACCTCATCCTTTTCTCCTTTTCTTTCTACAGTTTATTTATACTGGCAAGTTAGACTTTTGTTTGTTTGTAAGCTGATTTCATTTGATATTCTATTTCTATTTGAAAATTCTTAAGAAGATAACAAGCACCATCTTTGAGAAATGGCAAGCCAGAACCTAGTGAAGATTTGTTAAATGAGATGGATCCAGCAAGAGTGAATCACAGAAAACAAATGCTGTCTTCTCAAAAATGTATACAACCAGGACAAACAAGAGTTGAAGGCAAAACTTACTGAATCAGTTCAAAACTTTTAAAGAACTTGTTAAGCTTTACTTCTTTCTGTAATGAGTTCTTCTACCAAATTATCTAAAAGGTTGTGTTGCATTGAGCATCTAGGTGGTTTTTTTTTTTTTGTTTATTTTTGCACAGATAAACATAACAGTTCTCTCTCTCTCTCTCTCTCTTGAGAGAGAGAGAGAGAGAGAGAGAGAGAGAGAGAGAGAGAGAGAGAGAGAGAGAGAGAGAGAGAGAGAGAGAGA